>NW_026652285.1:101252378-101360197 GCF_009828535.3 Hylobates moloch
TGTGTGACGCCGTCTGTCCTCCCCTCAGGACGGAGCTGCTGGGCTGCTACAGTGACCAGGACTTTCTGGCCAAGCTGCACTGTGTGCGGCAGGCCTTCGAGGTGGGTGTGGCCTGGGGGTTCCTCGGGGGTGGGAGGCAAGGGGTAGTCAGGCTGGCCATGGCTGTGTGGCATGTACGTGGCCTCCTGGCCAGGCCTGCTCCCACACTGGGCTCCTCTGTGGCAGGTGGACCACCTACCCGGCCTCTTCCGTGGCCCTCTCCGTGGGCTTTGAGGGACTGCCATGCCATGGCAGCTCACTCCCCTCCCTTCCTCCTTCCCTAGGGGCTTCTGGAAGACAAGAGTAACCAGCTTTTCTTCGGGAAAGTGGGCCGACAGATGGTGACAGGCCTGATGACCAAGGCTGAGAAGGTAGCGGGGGTGGGATAGGGGGGCAAATTATAAAATGCAAACCACAGAGGGTCCCCCTGAACCCCACCTGCCAGAGGGAACCCCTGTGCACAGGCTGATACACGTTCCTCCTCCTCCGTTCTGTAGACTCTGCAACCGTGGATATTGTTATTCCATTTCTAAGCCTTTGTGCCCTACTTACCATCCCGCAGTTGACTCTGGAGTGTGGCGGCATGTGCAGTCCGTCTCTCCATGCCGGCACTGGGAGGGGTTTTCCCCAACTGTGGAGTGTCCCATTGCGTGGAGAGCGCCACACGAGGCCTCCATTCCCTGATGGAGGGACACCTGGGCTGTCTGAGGTTCACCATCACAAACAACACTATATAATCTTCCTTCTACTGCTCTCTTGTGAGGTTTTCTGTGGGGCAGAGCCCTGGATATGACATTTCTGGGTCCTGGACATTTAGAAGCCCGGCAGATATTGCTAGTTTGCCCTCCAAAAGGCCTTCACAACTTACATCGCTGCCAGCAATATAAGGGTGTTTCCTTGCATCTCTGATTATTGATGAGGTTGCATAATTTTTTTGATGATTTGTTACTCGTCTTTTTTTTTTTTTTTTTTTGAGACAGAGTCTTGCTCTCTCACCCAGGCTGGAGTGCAGTGGCGCGATCTCAGCTCACTGCAAGCTCCGCCTCCCAGGTTCACGCCATTCTCCTGCCTCAGCCTCCCGAGTAGCTGGGATTACAGGCGCCCACCACCATGCCCGGCTAATTTTTTTGTATTTTTAGTAGAGACGGGGTTTCACCGTGTTAGCCAGGATGGTCTCGATCTCCTGACCTCGTGATCCACCCGCGTCGGCCTCCCAAAGTGCTGGGATTACAGGCGTGAGCCACCGTGCCCGGCTTTTTTTTTTTTTTTTTTTCTTTAACGGGTTTGAGCAAAGCTTTTGAACAGGTCGGACAGATGATTCTAAAACACACATCTGACCTCACTAGCCAGCTGCCTAGAACCCTCACTCGCGCCTGCTGCCCTTGGGGTGAAGGCCAATCTCTGTTTGGTGGTTTTTGTCCTGTCTGGCTGAAGGGCCTGCTTCTAGTGCACCAGACTTGCTGCCTGATCTGGGCTTTGCATATGCTGGTCTCTGCCCCAGGAACACTGTTGCTCAATCTTGTTTTTCTTTTTTTTTTGAGACAGGGTTTCACTCCTGCCACCCAGTCTGGAGTGTAATGGCACGATCTTGGCTCACTGCAACCTCCACCTCCCGGGCTCAAGCGATCCTCCCACCTCAGCCTCCTGAGTAGCTGGGATTACAGGCATGTGTCACCGTGCCTGGCTAATTTTTGTATTTTTCATAGAGACAGGGTTTTGCTATGTTGCCCAGGCAGATGTGAAACTCCTGACCTCAGGTGATCCGCCCTCCTTGGCCTCCCAAACTGCTGGGATTATAGATGTGAGCCACCACACCTGTCTTAAATCTTTTTTTTTTTTTTAAACTTTATTATGAAATACACATAGGAGTATAAAAAATACAGGATTTGGCCGGGCACGGTGGCTCACACTTGTAATCCCAGCACTTGAGAGGCTGAGATGGGAGGATTGCTTGAGGCCAGGAGTTCAAGGCCGCAGTGAGCCATGATTGCACCACTGCTCTCCAGCCTGGCCAACAGAGTGAGACCCTGTCTCAAAAAAAAAACCACCCAAAAAGTATCTATGGGATTTTTTTTTTTTTTTTTTTGAGACAGAGACTTGCTGTGTTGTCTGGGCTGGAGTACAGTGGTGTGATCTCGACTCACTGCAATCTCCGCCTCCCAGGTTCAAGTGACTCTTCTGCCTTAGTCTCCCTCCCAAGTAGCTGGGATTACAGGTGTGTGCCACCACACCCAGCTAATTTTTGTATTTTTAGTAGAGACAGGGTTTCACCATGTTTGCCAGGCTGGTCTCGAACTCCTGACCTTAGGTTATCCACCCGCCTCAGCCTCCCAAAGTGCTGGGATTACAGGTGTGAGCCACCGCGCCCGGCCTATGTATAGGATTTAATGAACGACAACCTCTGTATAACCAGCACCCAGGTTAGGAAGTGGGACATAATACCAGTAACTGGAAGTCCCCCACACCACTTTTTCCTCTGTCCTCCTCCCTCCCCCTTCCTTGGTCACTTGTCATCTGAGTACCCTTCTCTGTCCCCAGGAGGTCATCACCTGACTCATCCCCTGAGGCCCGAGAGAACCCTTGGGCTCACCGTGGTGGTGTGGCCTCACTACCCTGCCTCCTGCTCATGGGCTGCCTTGCCCTTCCTCCCCCGTTATTCAGTTAGATCCATGAGGGCCAGTGTCAGAACTCTCCTGGCACAGATGTGTGCCCCATCCAGGGCCTGGCACAGAGTGGGTACTGCATCAGCACTCCTCGGATATTCTCCCGGCAGTGGCTGTTTACCTGGCGGTGAGCTCAGTGTGTACTCAATGGTTCTTCACTGCGGGGAGTTCGTTCGAGCCTCACTGCGATTTCTGCTTGGCAGATGAGGACACTGAGCCCAGGAAGGGAAGGGGCTTGTCCAGGGTACTGAGCATGTGAAGGGTAGACTGGATTTGAAGCCAGGTGAACCGGACCCAGCCTGAGCCCTTGACTTGGTCTCTGTGGGCCTCCCCAGGAAGCTGGGTGAGTGAGCAAGTGAAGGAGAGTTAAGGTGGGTGCCAGGGCCCCACCCTCTGGGGAGCTCCTCTATGCAACCTTCCCAGTATGGAACTTTGGTTTTATTAAGAAATGAGGCCGGGTGCAGAGGCTCACGCTTGTAATCCCAGCACTCTGGGAGGCCAAGGTGGGAGGATCACGAGGTCAGGAGATCAAGACCATCCTGGCTAGCACGGTGGAACCCCGTCTCTACTAAAAGTACAAAAAATTAGCCGGGCATGGTGGTGGGCACCTGTAGTCCCAGCTACTCGGGAGGCTGAGGCAGGAGAATGGCGTGAACTGGGGAGGCAGAGCTTGCAGTGAGCCAAGATCATGCCACTGCACTCCAGCCTGGGCGACCAAAAAAAAAAAAAGAAATGAAAGGCTGGGCGTAGTGGCTCATGCCTGTAATCCCAGCACTTTGGGAGGCCAAGGCAGGCGGATCACAAGGTCAGGAGTTCGAGACCATCCTGGCTAACACGGTGAAACCCCGTCTCTACTAAAAATACAAAAAAAAATTAGCCAGGTGTGGTGGCGGGCGCCTGTAGTCCTAGCTACTCGGGAGGCTAAGGCAGGAGAATGGCATGAACCCGGCAGGTGGAGCTTGCAGTGAGCCAGGATCGGGACACTGCATTCCAGCCTGGGCAACAGAGCAAGACTCTGTCTCAAAACAAAACAAAATAAAACAAAAAAAAGAAATGAAAGCCATTCAGCAGCACCTGAGCACCACAGCCTGCACCGAGCCCTGGGACTGGAGCAGTAACTGAGGTGACCCTATTAGGACTGGGGCCAGGCCCTGGCCTGGGAAGATGCTAGTCCTGTGGGAGGCACCCAGGCACTCGGGTCGTAGCATCAGGCCACTTGCTCAACTTGTTGTCAGTGGGGCGACCACAAAACCTCACTGCATATCAGTGTCCTCCTGTGGAAATGGGTGTGTCCTGGGGAGTTTATGCGATGACACAGGGCATGCTCAGGTGTCAAGGACAGCCCATATCTTTATCATTGCCACCTTTTACCGATGAGAAAACAGACTCCAGGCGGTTAAGGGATGGCCCAGGATCATCCTGGCAAATTCTCTTTAAAATGTAAAAACTTTTTAAAAATTTGGGGCCAGGCACAGTGGCTCTGCCTGTAATCTTAGCACTTTGGGAGGCCAAGGTGGGCAGATCACCTGAGGTCCAGACCAGCCTGGCCAACACGGTGAAACCCCTTCTCTACTAAAAATACAAAAATTAGCCAGGTGTGATGGCAGGCACCTATAATCCCAGCTACTTGGGAGGCTGAGGCAGGAGAATCACTTGAACCTGGGAGGCAGAGGCTGCAGTGAGCCAAGATCGCACCATTGCATTCCAGCTGGGGTGACAGACAGAGACTTTAAAAAAAAAAATGTTGGGGGCAATGGCTCACGCCTGTAATCCCAGCACTTTGGGAGGCTGAGGCGGGCAGATCACGAGGTCAGATCAAGACCATCCTGGCTAACACAGTGAAACCCTGTCTCTACTAAAAATACAAAAAAATTAGCTAGGCGTAGCCGGGCACGGTGGCTCACGCCTGTAATCCTAGCACTTTCGGAGGCCGAGGTGGGCGGATCACGAGGTCAAGAGATCGAGACCATCCTGGCCAACATGGTGAAACCCCGTCTCTACTGAAAATACAAAAATTAGGCTGGGCGTGGTGGCTCACGCTTGTAATCCCAGCACTTTGGGAGGCCGAGGCGGGCGGATCACGAGGTCAGGAGATCGAGACCACGGTGAAACCCCGTCTCTACTAAAAATACAAAAAATTAGCCGGGCGTGGTGGCGGGCGCCTGTAGTCCCAGCTACTCGGAGAGGCTGAGGCAGGAGAATGGCGTGAACCCGGGAGGCGGAGCTTGCAGTGAGCCGAGATCATGCCACCGCACTCCAGCCTGGGTGACAGAGCGAGACTCTGTCTCAAAAAAAAAAAAAGAAAATACAAAAATTAGCTGGGTGTGGTGGCACACACCTGTAGTCCCAGCTACTCGGGAGGGAGGCTGAGGCAAGAGAATTGCTTGAATCCAGGAGGTGGAGGTTGCAGTGAGCCGAGATCATGCCACTGCACTCCAGCCTGCCAATAGAGCGAGACTCTGTCTCAAAAAAAAAAAGAAAAAAAAATTAGCCGGGCGTGGTGGCAGGCACTTGTAGTCCCAGCTACTCGGGAGGGGGAGGCTGAGGCAGCAGAATGGCATGAACCCGGGAGGCAGAGCTTGCAGTGAGCTGAGATCGTGCCACTGCACTCCAGCCTAGGTGACAGAGCGAGACTCCATCTCAAAAAAAAAGAAAAAAAAAATCACGAGTTAATCCACACTGAGAACCGACCCTAACACCTAGTGTTTTTCTACATCCGTAAATGCAGACCCACATCTGAAAAGAGCGTCTCAAACCCCAGCTAACCCCCAGGGTCCCAGAGGGTGAAGGATGTGTGCCAAGAGCCTCCGTGCCGTGCAGCGGCGCTTTAAACGCTGTTTGTTGAATGCTTTGGCGCCGGACTGACTGTGTCACACACGAGCAACTGCCCTAGAAGAGCCTCATCAGGGTGGGGCCTTCTCCCCTTTCTGGGGAGACTCTGTGGGGCCTTCTCCCCTTTCCTGTTGAGGTCCAAGGTCACAGAGATTTGAACCTTCAGTTGCCTGACTCTAACCCTCACATTCTGTGTCCCTCCAAAGTGAGATCACACTGTCACACTGGGCACTCCTGGAAGGCAGCAGATGCTCAGCAGAGGAGCTGACTTGAGACCTGACTGGGTGCCCTGGTTCTCTGGAGAAGCACGCTGTGCTGAGTAGGAGACACTTCTCTGCCGCGTTTTCTCTGTGCCTGCTGCGTGGGGATGGGCCCCAGCCGTGCCTTGGCATGTCCCCCATCCATAGGCCAGCCTTTCCCTGTGGGTCTTGTCCAGTGACCAGGATGGGCTGTGCTTCTCCCCACAGAGCCCCAAAGGCTTCCTGGAGAGCTATGAGGAGATGCTGAGCTATGCCTTGCGGCCTGAGACCTGGGCCACAACACGGCTGGAGCTGGAGGGCCGAGGGGTGAGTTGCTTTGTGCTGAACCCCAACATCCCGGGCTCCCCTGCATCTGAGCAGCAAGGGGGTTCCTGTGCCAAGCTCTACCTCAGTTCCAAGGGGCTGAGATGGTCCCATCGCTACTCATAGCCCCCGGTTCCTGCCCTGCCCCAGGCCAAGGCCGAGGGAGGAATGGCCTCAGCTATACCCGTTGCACAGCAGAGCGGGGAAGACATGTCCCTGCCACGTGTGCTCATGCCCTGGACCCCAGCCTCAGTCTCCCCATCTGGAAAGTGGTCCCAAGGCTCTGGCAGTGCCCCCATGCATGAGCCTCCCGGGGGCACCCTCTGTAGGTGGTATGCATGAGCTTCTTCGACATCGTGCTGGACTTCATCCTCATGGACGCCTTCGAGGACCTGGAGAACCCCCCGGCCTCAGTGCTCGCCGTCCTGCGGAACCGCTGGCTGTCAGACAGCTTCAAGGAGACGGTGGGTTGCTGCCCCGCTCTCAGACCCATGCTTGCTCACATCAGCCCATGTGGTTGCCTGGCTCCGTCCCCTCTGTCCCTAGCACTGGCACCAGGGCTGGGCCCCCACCCCCTAGATCCGTGGCTGCCAGGCCTGGGAGACCAGAGTCTGCTCTAGAGAAGCCTCCAGGGTGCCCCATTGCTGCCTGGTGCCCCAGTTTAGAACCAACGTGGTGTGCGTTTTCTTCCTATTGTGTGGTTTCACTTCTGTGCTGGTATGAATTCGATTCCATTTTAATGCATCCTGTTAAATCAAGTTAAAAGAGGGGAAAGCAAAACCAAAAGGAAAAACAAGCACAGAGCGAGAGACAGCCCAGCACAGGACCCCCAGCAAGGCAAGCAGTGATGCTCCAGCAGCCAGGCTGTGCTGCCTGGGTCCAGGCTTCTGCGAGGCGGTTTACAGGTGGGAACCATTGCTCCCACAACCACCAAAGGAGGTGGGAGTGCTGTGTTGTGCCCCTTTACAGAAGAGGAGACTGAGGCTCAGAGAAGATCCAGCAGTAAGATTAGAGTCAAGATTCAAGTTTAGGTATGTCTGAGTCCAAAATCAGAGGAGGAAGCAGCAGAGCTTAGGCACCCGGCCCCATCTTCCTGCTTGGAGTGGGGTGAGCTGGGTTTAAGGGCTTGGTGCTGGGCTGGCAGAGGGTGAGGGGCTGTGGGCTAGGCCCATTTTGACACCCGGGGGACATCCTATTTTTGATGTAGGCCTTGGCCACTGCTTGCTGGTCAGTCCTGAAAGCCAAGAGGAGGCTGCTGATGGTGAGTGACTGGCAGGCCCAGGGGAGCACGAGCTGGGCTCTGAGGCAGCGTGGTGGGGAGCGGAGCAGTTGCAGGGCGGCTTGCTGAGCCACTTGGCCTTCACCACTCATGGCCCTGGCCCCCTTGTTCTGAGGTTACCTCTCCCTGTGCCGGGAGCTCCCCGGAGGCACGTGTAGACCCACTTCCTCTCCTCCCCAGGCCCAGCACAGAGCAGGTCACTGGGGAGGGGAACAGACACTCTAGGGTAGTGGCCACAGGGCTGGCAGCTGGCCTGGTGCATGCGTCTTGGTGGGGACAGGATACCCAGGAGCAAGCGGAGCACTGTCCCTCCTGCCCTTTCCCCACTCCAGTCAGGCCCCTGTAATCTCCGCTCCTAGGCAGCGACTGGCTGTGCTATCTGGGCTGTGGTTTGTCGTTCCCCTCTGCGGGCCAGGCTCTGTTGCCTAGCTGATAACCAGCTGCCGTGGCCACGTGCTCCAGGCACTTCCCGCGGAGCCACCATGGCCCCACCTCTTGCAGTTCTCACAGCGGCCCACGGTTACTCTGTCTGCAGAAGTTAAAATGGGCTTCGAAAGCTCGAGTCACTGCCCAGGGTCATCTAGCAGGAAAGTACATGAGCTGGGGCGACCTCTAAAGCCCAGCCCTTCATGCGACACCTGGGCCTGGTGCCCTCATCCTGCCTGGGCCCCAGCCTGGCCCCTCAGCCTTGTGCCCACCGCAGGTGCCTGACGGCTTCATCTCCCATTTCTACTCCGTATCGGAGCATGTGAGCCCTGTCCTAGCCTTCGGCTTCCTTGGACCCAAGCCTCAGCTTGCTGAAGTCTGTGCTTTCTTCAAGGTAAACAGAGAGCAGTTTTCGTTCTTTCCTGACCCCTGCCCTGGGCACAGGCGCCCTGGGAGGTGCCAGGAATGGGGTGAGGGCCTGGGCCTGCTCCCAGAGAAAGGGCAGAGCCAGACCCACGTGGGTCCAGAGGAAGCAGTGGGAGGAAGGAGCCTGGGGATGGAAAGGACGGGCAGGGGCTCTGGTGGTGGACAAGGGGACTTCGGGTGACCTGGGGGCACCATGGTGGGCAGTGGCCTGGGCCAGGCCTGACACCAGCCCCGCTCCCCCAGCACCAGATTGTGCAGTACCTGAGGGACATGTTCGACCTGGACAATGTGCGCTACACATCAGTGCCCGCGCTGGCAGACGACATCCTGCAGCTGTCCCGGCGCCGCAGCGAGATCTTGCTGGGGTACCTGGGGGTGCCCGCGGCCAGCAGCGCAGGCGTGAATGGGGCGCTGCCCCGAGAGAATGGGCCCCTGGGGGAGCTGCAGTAGAGGCGGCACGGGCTGCGGGGCAGCAGAGAGAAGGCTCCTCCTCCCTTCCCTGGGTTGGTATCTGACAGCTGTGGTGGCTGAGGGCTGTTGCCCCGACTTTGCCCCACCCCCATCATCTGGGAGTCCCCAAGGCCCAGAGGGGACATTTCCATGGAGAAGAATGGAACGGTTCCTGGGGGAGGCCAGGACCAGTGGGGCCTGTGGGAGAGAAAGGCAGTGAGAGAGGAGGGTGTTGTGGAGAATTGGGACAGGCAGAGCCGGGATGCCCCAGGTGGGGGACCCCAAAACCTCCCATCACCCCAGGGCTGCTGACAAGGGTGCTGGGAGGGTGGAGGTGAAGGATGGGGCCTAGAGCCCTGTGGTGAAGGTCACAGTGTCCTGAGCTAGAAGCCACCTGTGGCTGTATGGTCTCAGCATCCAGGCATCCAGCTGGCCTGTCCTGATGCCCTCCCCACCTCGGCCGCCTTCTCAGAGAGTTTGCAACTCCAGAGAAGGAGAGTGGGGCCACCTTAGTGGGCAGCAGGCCCGGGCCATCCAGAGGTGGGGCAGAGGTGGGCCTCCCACTCCTGTGCTCTCTTCTGGGCAGGGACTGGGCCCTTGACAAACCCAAGCACCAAACCAGGACACGGTCCTTTGACATTCCCTCGCCCTGCCAAAGATCGTCTTTTCTCCTCCCACCTCTGTCACCACCAAAGACGGGCGGAGGTGGGGCTGGGCCCTCCTGCCCCCGCCCATCCCCCTTCCATGAGCCCGGACCTCCCTGGGTGGTGCTAGGCTCTGAGCTGGGGGCTCGGACCAGGGATCGCTCAGGCCCCTGTCACCCGTGGGCCCGGGGACCACTTGGGGGAGGTCAGAGGATGTATGTGGCTGGACCAGCTTCCCCACCTTCATTAGGACAAGAAACTGCCCAGCACTTTGCCTTCAGTTCAACACACGAACGCTCCTGGGGCCTCATGGGGGCAGAGCCTCCCCTGGGCCTGCAGACAGAGTCCTGTTAGCAGCGATGTCCCCCCGCCACGGGGTCCTGTCATCCCAGCAGTGTCTTCTCAGTGTCTTCACCTGAGCAGGTGTCTATGGCCTCAACGCATTCTGCTGGGGCTCTGCCCTTTCCAGGTTGAGAGGCCTGCGGGAGAAACAGACTCCCCTCTTGGGTTTCCACACTCAGGAGTCAGAGGACTGGCTCCTGTGACCAGGGCCCGTCTCCCCTGAATGGGAAAGGGGTCTGGGGATGGGAGGGCGCACCACAGAGAGGAGATGATGCTGGGTGTGGCCCATCTTCTGTGGGCCCCTTCTCAGACACCAGATCCATGGGCACTAACCCGCCTCCCAGGCTGATGCCCGGAGGCAGCCCCCACGGCAGGAAGGACCCTGTGCTCCCCGCCCCCCCCATCCTGACATCCTGTTCTTTTGCACTTACCCTGTGCTGTGAATGTAACAGTGGGCTTTGGCCCCGCCCACTCTGATTTGCATTTTCATTTGTCTTTGTTTACACATCTGTGCACTGCCTGTAGCAGTCGATTGTCACAGCTTCGACTTTTGGATGGTAGAGTGTGTGCACTGACTGTGAGTCGAATAAACAATTGAGACGATTTCCTTCCACTTTGCCATGTTATTGGTTATGTGCATGGCTGTTTGCTTCTTGGGGCAGAGCAGGGCACCTGCTCTTTGGGGTGCCGTAGGTGAAGGTTCCAGGAGGACAAAGGTCAGGAGAAGCCTGCTGGGGGCTGTGATCCTACTTGGGGGCCACTTGGCTGCCTGACAGGGTCCAGCCATCCCTAGGCAGGGAGGGCCCCGGTGGTCAGCGGGGAAGGGTGGGGAGCGGCCAGTGCCACGCTGAGGGCCATGGATGCGAGGTGGGCAGCCTGGCTGTGGACCCCGCTCAGGCACCATCTTAGGGAAGTCGATTTTCACTGGCCCTCAGTTTCCACATCTGTAAAATGCAGGCACTGGACCGGGCCAAGGTGCAGACTCACAGGCTTAAAGGTTGTCACCCCCCAAGCTGTGAGAGCCAGGGGGAGGGGCTGGAACACTGGGAACAGGTCCAAGCCTGCCAGATCGTTACAAGTTTTCATGGGCAGTTGGAAATCACAAGTTTTATTTTAAAGGTTTTTAAAAAAGAAACTTTAAAAAAAAATTTCAAATGTACGGAAAAATTGAAAAAACTATATAAAACGAACACCTCTGGTCACGTAATTAACATTTTGCCTTTTTTTTTTTTTTTTTTTGAGACAGAGTCTCGCTCTGTCACTCAGGCTGGAGTGCAGTGGCGTGATCTCAGCTCACTGCAAGCTTCGCCTCCCAGGTTCACGCCATTCTCCTGCCTCAGCCTCCCGAGTAGCTGGGACTACAGGCGCCCGCCACCATGCCCAGCTAATTTTTTGTATTTTTAGTAGAGACGGGGTTTTACCGTGTTAGCCAGGATGGTCTCGATCTCCTGACCTCATGATCTGCCCACCTCGGCCTCCTAAAGTGCTGGGATTACAGGCGTGAGCCACTGCGCCAACACCATTTTGCCATGTTTATTTCATGTATTTCCAAAATACTTTAGCCTAAGTTTCAGACATGTACTTTACTCTTAAACCTTTAAGCAGAGCTTAAAAACAAGGTAGTCACATTCTTATAAGTGGGAGTTGAATGATGAGAACACATGGACACGCTGCAGGGAACAACACACTGGGGCCTGTCGGAGGGCAGGGGGTGGGGGAAGGGAGAGCATCAGGAAGAATAGCTAGTGGATGCTGGGCTTAATACCTAGATGATGGGACTGCTGGGCGCAGTGGCTCATGCCTGTAATCCCAGCACTTTGGGAGGCCGAGGCAGGTGGATCACTTGAGGCCAGGAGTTTGAGACCAGCCTGGCCAACATGGTGAAACCCATCTCTACTAAAAATACAAAAACTTGGCCAGGCATGGTGGCAGGCACCTGTAGTCTCAGCTGCTTGGGAGGCTGAGGGACGAGAAGTGCTTGAACCCGGCGGGCAGAGGTTGCAGTGAGCTGAGATCATGCCACTTCACTCCATCATGAGTGACAGAGTGAAACTCTGACTCAAAAAAAAAAAAAAAAAAAAAAGAGAAAAAAAACCTAGGCGACAGGATGATGTGTACAGCAAACCACCATGGCACATATTTACCTAGGTAACAAACCTGCACATCCTGCACATGTACCTCTGAACTTAAAAAAACAAAAAAACAAGGTCATTCTCCAGAATAACCACAATACCATGATCACACCTAAAAAAAATAATAATAATCGGGGCTGGGCACGGTGGCTCACACCTGTAATCCCAGCAGTTTGGGAGGCCGAGGTGCGTGGATCACCTGAGGTCAGGAGTTGGACACCAGCCTGGCCAACATGGTGAAACCCCATCTCTACTAAAAAAATACAAAAATTAGCCAGGCGTGGTGATGCATGCTTGTAATCTCAGCTACTTGGGAGGCTGAGGCAGGAGAATCATCTGAACCCAGGAGGCAGAGGTTGCAGTGAGCCGAGATCACACCACTGCACTCCAGCTGCACGGCAGAGCAAGACTATGTCTCAAACAAACAAAAATAATTTTCTAATGTCTTTGCTGAAAATAAGAGCTTTTCCCAATCAACTGGGGATGAACTCCATCTCAAAGAAGGATAAATGCTTGAATCTTACAGATTTTAGAGACATGAGCTGATATAGTAGCCACCTCCAATGCTGGCTAATGTTTGTTTTGGTCTTTTTTTTTGGAGACAAGGTCTCTGTCACCCAGGCTGGAGTACAGTGGTGTGTGATCTCAGTTCACTGCAGCCTTTACCTCACAGTACCAAGCAATCCTCCTGCCTCAGCCTCCCAAGTAGCTCACCGCCACTCCTGGCTAAGTTTTGTATTTTTTGTAGAGATGGGGTCTTGCTGTGTTGCCCAAGCTGGCCTTGAACTTCTTGAGCTTAAGCAATTCCCCTTCCTTGGCCTCCCAAAGTAGGAGGCATGAGCCATTGTGCCCAACTTGTTTTGGTTTGTTTTAAACAGTTTTAATAAGGTATAATTCATACATCATAGGTTCACATGCTTTAATGTTTTAAATAAATTTACAGAGGTGTGTACCAATTACCTCAGTATGGTTTGAGAACATTTCCATCACCCTGTGATGCCCACTTGTAGTAAATTCCCCAGTCCCAGGGCAGCATCAAGCTACTCTCTGTGTAGACTTGCCTTTTCTGGGCATTTGCCGTAAATGGAATCATCCAATAGGCGGCCTTTGTGCTGGGCTTCTTCAGGTAGAAGCATGTTTTGGAGGTTCATCCATCCGTGGTATTGGTATGTTTCAGTATTTTATTTCCTTGTTGCTGCACAGTATTCTGCAAATAACCTTTTCCTCTTTTTCTTTCTTTCTTTTTTTTTTTTCTGAGGAGACTCACACTGTCAGCCAGGCTGGAGTGCAGTGGCGTGATGTTGGCTCACTGCAACCTCTGCCTCCTGGGTTCAAGTGATTATCCTGCCTCAGCCTCCCGAGTAGCTGGGACTACAGGTGCCCACCACCATGCCTGGCTAATTTTTGTATTTTTTTTTTTTTTTTTTTTTTTGAGACAGAGTTTTGCTCTTGTTGCCCAGGCTGGAGTGCAATGGCGCAATCTGGGCTCACCACAACCTCCGCCTCCCAGGTTCAAGCGATTCTCCTGCCTCAGCCTCCTGAGTAGCTGGGATTACAGGCATGTGCCACCACCCTGGCTAATTTTGTATTTTTAGTAGAGACAGTGTTTCTCCATGTTGGTGAGGCTGGTCTTGAACTCCCGATCTCAGGTGATCCGCCTGCCTTGGCCTCCCAAAGTGCTGGGATTACAGGCGTGAGCCACCGTGCCTGGCAATTTTTGTATTTTTAGTAGAGGCGGGGTTTCACCATATTGGTCAGGCTGGTCTTGAACTCCTGACCTCATGATCTGCCCACCTCAGCCTCCCAAAGTGCTGGGATTACAGGTGTGAGACACCACACCCGGCCATCTCTCAGGGGTTTCTACAACCGAAACTGTCACTTCTAGTTTGAGATCACAGGGATCCAGGGCTTCCACAGCCTCCACTGAAATGGCAGTTTCCTGAGGGTGGCACCCAGCTGGCTATGTTCACCCTTCATCCCTGATGCCCACACGTGGTCTGGCATGACTGAGGAACTCAAATATTTCCTGAAGTCAACAAATGAACCTCCAACCCAGAAGGCAGCATCACCATGTTTGGGGAAAGAGGCTGTATTAGTCTGTTTTCATGCTGCTGATAAAGACATACCCAAGACTGGGTAATTTATAAAGAAAAAGATGTTAATGGACTCATAGTTCCATGTGGCTGGGGAGGCCTCACGATCATGGTGGAAGGCAAAAGGCATGTCCTACATGGCAGCAGGCAAGAGGGAATGAGAGCCAAGCGGAAGGGGGAACCCCTTATAAAACCATGAGATCTCATGAGACTTATTGACTACCACAGGAACAGTATGGGGGTAACCACCTCCATGATTCAATTACTTCCCACCGGGTCCCTCCCACAACACGTGGGAATTATGGGAGCTATAATTCAAGACAAGATTTGGGTGGGGACACAGTCAAACCATATCGGAGGCCAAGAGAGGGAGAGAGCCTTGTTTCCTAAGGGCTTGCTGGGACTCTGAGCACAGACCAGCGTGGCTGGGGTGCGGTGCAGTTAGACTCTGTACCTCTAATCTCAGGGCCACCTTGCCTGTGAACTCCCTGCCAGAGGAAAGTCCAGAGGTAAAAGGCCAGACCCTGCCCTGGGACAGCTCTGGAAAAGCCTGGGTTTCAGAGCTTGTCTGATAACCTATGGGGCAGTGGGAGGAGGTGGCCAGCAGTTTGGTTCATGAGATGCAGGAGGTTCTGAACCTGGGCCAGGAGGCCGTGGCAAACCGTGCCACTCTGAGCCTTGCCGTCCTCAGCTACAAGCTGGGTGCACTTAGGGCTGCCTTGCAGGGCTGTTGTGAAGGTAACAAGGAGGACACAGCACCTCTCAGGATGCACAGAGCCGGCGTCGAGAACATCACTGGTCAAACCCTCAGCTCAGAGACAGGAGGCAGGCAGCTCGGGCAGCCTCCCCTGGGGCTCCTGGCCATATTCATGCCTGCACCGCCCAGCCCCTGTCCAATAGCTGGGTCTGACTGTGTCACCTCTTCCATCTCATGGGACCCTGAAAGGGCTCCTAGGCACATCTCCCTCAGAAATGAATCCACAGCTACGATTCCACAGGTACGAATCCACAGCCGTGCACAGGTTCACAGCAGCACGACTTTTAACACCCCAAACTTAGAAACACCCAAATGTCCATCAAGACTAGAATGGAGGCCGGGCGCAGTGGCTCACATCTGTAATCCCAGCACCTTGGGAGGCTAAGGTGGGAGGACTATTTGAGGTCAAGAGTTCGAGACCAGCCTGGGCAACACAGCGAGACCCTGTCTCTACAAAAAATAAAAAAAGACTAGAATGGGAAATAAACTGTGGAATGTTCACACCATGGAATACCACCCAGCAACGAGAGGAAGCAAATTTCCACTGGACGCTGCAGCATGGCTAACAACCATAATGTGAGTGAAGAAGCCACATACTCAAAAGGTGCAGACTGTAGGCTTCCGTTGACAGAAATTCCACAATCCAGGTCAGGCTCCGTGGCTCACGCCTGTAATCCCAGCACTTTCGGAGGTCGAGGCGGGCGGATCACGAGGTCAAGAGATCGAGACCATCCTGGCCAACGTGGTGAAACCCTGTCTATTAAAACTACAAAAAATTAGCTGGGCATGGTGGTATGCACCTGTAGTCTCAGCTACTCGGGAGGCCGAGGCATGAGAATTGCTTGAACCTGGGAGGCGGAGGTTGCAGTGAGCTGAGATCACGCCACTGCACTCCAGTCTGGGCGACAGCGCGAGACTCGTCTCAAAAAACAAACAAAACAAAACAAAACAAAAATGAAATTACACAATCCAGCCAAACTGAAGGTATGGTGTCGGAAGTTGGAAGTCACCTGGGGTGATTGGAGAGGCGCCAGGACTCTTAAGTTCCTGGTTCCTGATATGGAGGCTGCTTACACAAGTGTGCTTAGTTTGTGAAACCACATCAAGCTGTATACATTTGATTTCTGAAATTTTCTGTATGAAATATACACATATACATATATATATGTATATATATAATTGTTTTTAAGACGGTCTTGCTTTGTCACCCAGGCTGGAGGGCAGTGGCACGATCTCGGTTCACTGCAACCTCCACCTCCCAGGTTCAAGCAATTCTCCTGCTTCAGCCTCCCGAGTAGCTGGGACTACAGGTGCATGCCACCACACCCAGCTAATTTTTGTATTTTTAGTAGAGATGGAGTTTTGCCATGTTGGCCAGGCTGGTCTGAAACTCCTGACCTCAGGTAATCCGCCTGCCTTGACCTCCCAAAGTGCTGGGATTACAGGAGTAAGCCACTGCACCCAGCCATATATATATATATTTATTTTTTTGAGACAGAGTTTCATTCTTGTTGCCCAGGCTGGCATGATGTCGGCTCACTGCAACCTCCACCTCCAGATTCAAGCAATTCTCCTCCCTCAGCCTCCCAAGTAGCTGTGATTACAGGCGTGTGCCACCACGCCTAGCTAATTTTTGTATTTTTAGTAGAAACGAGGTTTCGCCATGTTGGCCAGGCTGGGCTTGAACTCCTGACCTTGGGTGATCCACTCGCCTCGGCCTCCCAAAGTGCTGGGATTACAACCCAGCCATATTTTTGAGACAGGGTCTTGCTCTGTTGCCCAGGCTGAAGTGTAGCGGCAGGATCACAGCTCACTGTAGCCTTGACCTCCCCAGCTCATGTGATCCTCCCATCTCAGCCTCCCAAGTAACTGGGACCATAGGTGTGCACCACCATGCCTGGCTAATTTTTAAAAATTTGTTTGTAGCGATGAAGTCTTGCTGTATTGCCCAGGGCTTGAACTCCTGGGCTCAAGTGATCCTCCCACCTTGGCCTCTCAAAGTGCTGGGACTACAGGTTTAGTCACTGTGCCTGCCCTGAATGTTCTATTTTAAACAGGAAAACCAAACCAAACCCAACAACAAACCCATCCTTCAGAGCTCCCCTCTGTCCGCACCACTAACAGTGCCCTCAAAGTTTCGGGTGGTCAGGCCCCTGTGGACCTCCCCCGCACCACCTTACCCCTTGTCTCCCTCTTGCCCACTTCATCTAGCCACACTCGGGCCCCAGGACACTGGCTTACACTGTTCTCTCTGCCAGGAAAACGCTCCCTGGGTAACTCCCTCTCATTTCGTAGTTCCTCATCCTCATCCTCCCTCAGGAGGCTCCCTGCACTGACAGGCCTGCATTTCATGGACTGCTCCCGAGGCCTATTTGGGAGAGGCAATGTGGCCCAGATCATGGATGGCTGCCCTGTCCCAGGGAACTATTCTGGGAAGCTTCCGGCCCGCTCCTCACACCTCCTGCTTCTCAGAGGCTAATAATGGCAGTGCCTGAGGAAACCGAGGCCAGCTGACCCCAACGAGCCCAGGCTGGGAGTGCGCACAGCAGGGCTAGGCGTAGTGGGACTTCTGGGCTCTCTGGTGGGTTCTGAGTCGCCATCATCTCTGGCCACACAGGCCAGCTCATGGTCCCCGCTCTACTGGCCTGGCCACTCGCAGACAGAGCCACTCTCAGTGGGATTTCCTGGGTAATTCTCAACTCACCTCGGGGGTGCTCGTGTCACTTATCAGGCACTTGCTCTAGGTCTGGTCTGGACCAGGCTCAGGGTGTACCAGGCCCTGTCTTCATATTGCCCAGGGTTTCTCCGGTGGTGGCTGTAACCACCTGTATCAGAACCCCCGGAGCACATAATGCAGACACCTAGGCTCCAACTCAGACCCACTGGATCAACCCAGGCCCCACTGCAACCCAGGAATCTGTGTTTTCTACAGGCTGATCTCAGCACTCTATGAAGTCTGAGAGCCGCCGCTGACTGGGAGGGATAAGGAACCGATTACAGTCCAGTGAGGTCAGGGCTGAGACAGGACAGGAAATGCAACCCTGAGAGCCCAGTACTGGCCCCTCACTTGGCTGTGGAAACCTGTAAGTCGAGGAGACACCTGAGCCAGATCGGGCCGGGCGAAGTAGGGCAGGAGAGGCGGTTCATCCCATGCAGCAAAACAGCACACGGTGGCCAGGGGCGGTGGCTCACACCTGTAATCCCAGCACTTTGGGAGGCCGAGGTGGTTGGATCATGAGGTCAGGAGATCAAGACCATCCTGACCAACACGGTGAAACCCCGTCTCTACAAAAAATACAAAAATTAGCCAGGCGTGCACATTGCACTCCAGCCTGGGCAACAGAGCAAGACTCTGTCTCAAAAAAAAAAAAAAAAAAAAGATTAGCTGGGCATGGTGGCTCACGCTTGTTTTTTTTTTTTTTTTTTTGAGACGGAGTCTCGCTCTGTCACCCAGGCTGGAGTGCGGTGGCTCAATCTCGGCTCACTGCAAGCTCCGCCTCCCAGGTTCACGCCATTCTCCTGCCTCAGCCTCTCCGAGTAGCTGGGACTACAGGCGCCCGCCACCACGCCCGGCTAATTTTTTGTATTTTTAGTAGAGACGGGGTTTCACCGTGGTCTCGATCTCCTGACCTCGTGATCCGCCCGCCTCGGCCTCCCAAAGTGCTGGGATTACAAGCGTGAGCCACCGCGCCCGGCCTGGCTCACGCTTGTAATCCCAGCATTTTGGGAGCCGAGGCAGGCGGATCACCTGAGGCCAAGAGTTCGAGACCAGCCTGGCCAACATGGTGAGACCCGGTCTCTACTAAAAATGCAAAAATTAGCCGGATGCGGTGGCGCGCGCCTAGACTACTCGGGAGGCTGAGACAAGAGAATCACTTGGACCCAGGAGGCTGAGCGAGATAGTTCCACTGCACTCCAGCCTGGGCCTCAGAGCAAGACCCTGTCTCAAAAAACAAACAGACAAAAACAGCACATGCTAGGGGCAGGAGACAAGAGGCTGAGCCCTCCCAGCCCACCTTACCTGGACTGTAATCCAATCCAGCCAGAGACAGAGTCGGGTAAGAGAGGTGAAAGCGGGTGGGAAGGTGTGGCTGTTCACGCAGGAATGTCTTGGGAAAACTGAGGGGTAGGTGGAAAACCGACTTCGTGTTTGAAATGCTCCCAAGACGCCTCATTAAGTAGCACAGACGTGACTGAATCAATAAATCTTTGTTAAATGAATGAAAAGAGGAAGGAGTCCTTAACTGTAGCTAAGCTTCCACTCTTAAGTATCAGTTAAGCTTCTCTGTTCAGTCCAGCGTTTAGGGCGCCTACTGCGCGCCCCGCCGCACACACTTGACAAAAAGGTCTGTGTGACTTGCCCTTTCGCCGGCCAGTATGGGGCAGAGGGAAATAAGCCCCCTCTGCTCTCTGGTCTCAGTTTACTCGTAACTGAAAGTGGGTCGGTTCAAACCCCTTGGGGCTGAGGTTGCCTCTCCTCTTCGAGCACGCGCTGTCGGATGCGCAGGTCCCCAAGACCGCGGATCGGCACGGGGTACCAGGGAAGCCTTCATTCAGGGCGCAGGTCCCAGCCGAACCAAAGCTCCCACCAAAGTTCAACACGCCCCCAAAGCCAGCACCTGATTGGCCCGCCCTGCCCACAAGCTGAGGCAGCCTCACCTTCTGATTGGCTGTTATGCTCCCTGTTCTGTGCTGGAACCCTCCCCTTCTCTGATTGGCCAGGCGCCTACCTGCGCTCGCCCCGGATTGGACGCCAACTGGGCCGGCTCGTTGGCTCCCAGGGGCCCCACTCTCTGATTCGCCGCTCGGGCCAGCCCCACGGCCTGCACGCTGAATGGCTGCGCCGCTACCTATATTGGCCTCCGATTGGGTGCACGGCGCCTCCCCGGCGTGATAGGTCAGGACCACCGCCCCCCTGGCTCCCCATTGGCTGCTCGAAGAAGCCCGGTCTCCGGGTAAGATGGCAGCGGACGGACAGTGCTCGCTCCCCGCTTCATGGCGGCCGGTGACCCTCACCCACGTCGAATATCCCGCAGGTAAAAGGCGGTCCCGGCTCCAAGGACGCCTTCCCGGGGACGGCCTCTCAGCCCCGGGCGCTCCGGCCTGCGCGAGCCCCCGGAGGGGGCGCCGGGGGACCGGGGTAGGAACTGTCAAATAGTGAGCCATGGAGGGGCTCGGCCGGCGCGCGCGCCGCGCAGGCGCAGTGGTGCGGGGATGAGCTGGGCGAAATTGTGAGGCGCTCGCTCGCGCACTCTGCGGCTGCGCGGCCAAGGGCGCTCCCCCCGGTCCCGGGGCGCCGGTGGGCTGAAATGGGGTGGGGATCTGTGTGAGGCGAGAAAAGATCCCTGGCCTGGACCTTGGCCCTTCTTCCCCGCCCTGCCCTGTCCCAGAGAGGCCGCACTCCTGCTCCAGCGTGCGGGGAGTGTCTTGTTTCCTTCGAACAGTGCTTTGGGCTGCTTGTAAGAGAAAGCTCCTCGTTGCTGGGAGTGTGCAAGCTGAAGCCAGGCTTTTGAGTACTTGTGGTGCCACGCCCTGAGCAGGGCACGATTCCACAACAGAGAGGACCCGATGAGGGGGCGGGCAGCCTCTGGGATCTTGACTTCTGGAGCTTCCCATCAGACACACCTCTCGAAGCGCAGGGCTTTCCAGTTGAGAGGTCCATTAGCGGCGTTCTGGAGGCTGTCTAGTGAGAGTGGCGCAGAGTCTGGGCGTGGGGGTCAGACCCATCTGGGCTCCAGTTGAGGCTGAGGCCTTGTGCAGGTGCCTGCCTCTGCCTAAGTTACTTCATCTCTAAAGTGGGACTGATTACAGTGCTTACCTTCTGGTGATGGTGTGAGCATCAAATAGCAGGAGGCACAAGAAGGGCTGAGCACAGTGCCCGGCATGCAGTAAGCGTTCAGTAAATACCTGCAGTTAATGTTATCCCACCTTCCAGGACCCTCCCTGGGTAAGATGGTTGAGTGCCAGGGAAGGCTGGGGCCCCTCATTGAGCCCTGGTTGCCTGGGAAGGGCCTGCTTATGCTGCTGTCTTGCGAGATGTGAGAACCTGGCTCCGCTGAGGGCACCAGGACTGAATGCCAAAGAACTTTGACCCTGGTGTTCTGGGTTGTACTGGGGGTGGTATGGCCCTGCCAGGTGCTGGGCCTTGCCTGCCTGCCTGTCTACCATTCATCCATCCATTCATTCATTCAGCCAATATCCGCTGAACGCTTCTGAGTGCTAGGCCCTGGGCTAGCTCTGGTTTTAGAATGCTTAACAGGCCTGAAATATCCCTGCATTCCTGCACTATGAAAACCAGCTGCTCTATAAGAGGAAAGCCAAAGTCTGGAGGTGGGGAAAGACTTGCTAAGGCCTCTGCACCTTCACAGCTTCCCCTCCTGGCCTCAGAGTAGCTTCTTGGAGTGCTCGCAATCCAACGAGCGAGAAGGAACCTGGCAGGCAGTTGTGTGCAGCATGATACAGGCTGTGATGGACCTGGCTGAGCCTGGAGCATCTGGTGAGGTCTAGTCCCCTATTAATGCTTCCATGGTTCCGTGCACTTCTCCGTCACACCCCTCTTCACACCATCACTTGCTTACTTCATTCATTCAACAGTTTTTGAGCCCAGTTAAGAGCCAGGCCCTGTGCTGGGCTTGGGGGATAGAGTGGGGTATAAAGAGACCCTGTCTCTACTCCCAGATGCTGTCCTGATATCTACACTAGTGGATCATGAACTGTGTCTGGATGGCAGATTCTCCCGTCAGACCGCAAGCTCTGCACTAGCAGGGACGTATGTGTCTTTTTTTTGCCACTGTGGTGGGTTCTTAGTTGTTCGTTGAGTTCACCCAGAGAGCATCCCAGGTGGGGGGAAACTGTGTGCAAAGGTCCAGAAGTAGGACAGGGCACGGTGCGCTCAGGGAACTCGAGTTTGGTCCTTGGAACTGGAGCAGAGGGTGGGAGGGAAGCAGGGCCAGGACTGTACAGGGCCAGATGAGTTGCGCTGAGGGGGAACTTGTCCTAAGGGCCATGGGAGGCCTGAGGGGGCTTGGATCAGAGAGTAGAGAGGCCAGAGTCCCTGGTAGCATCTTCGGGAAAACCCCAGGGTAGTGCTGGCTCTGGGACAGGCTATGGAGATGGCTAAAGCTTTGGGGGTACCAGTCACTCACTATCTTCAAAGCCCAGTGCTGTGAGGGTGAGCTTCGTAGTGGAGAGGCCCAGGAAAGAGAAGGGACTCACCCACTGTCACCCAGTGGGACTGTGGCAGCACCAGCACTTGAACCCAGGCACTTAGCTGGGCTGCTCTGCTCTCCCAGACCAACTCCAGGCCAGCCTGATCCTGGGTAGGATGGGCTGGGTAGGATCCTGTGTGTGGGTGGGGCCGGGCATGCGTGTGTCTATGTCTTCAGCCCTGGAATCTGGGCTCAGCCCTCTGTGGACACCTTCCCTGCTGCTTGTGTGAGGCTGGTGGCGTGGACCATTTCCCACACTGGGTTCTTTCCACCTCTGCCCCAACATGGAAGTGTCCTGGTTGCCAGGGACCAAGCTGGGTGTCTCACAGGTCCCATCTCATCGAGTCTCATGCAGCTGTAGGAGGTAGGCACTGATCTCCGTGTTCCACAAGTAGGTGAGCTGAGGCTTGAATCCTTGCCTCAGTTCATGCAGCCAGCGATTGCGGGCATAGGAGCTGAACCATGCCCTCAGACCCCAGAGTGGCTACATAGCTGCCTGTCTCAAGTGGTGAGGGTGGCCTTCAGACTCAGCCTCCCCTCCCCTTGGATTCTCAGCTTGAGTGTCCCCATCTCCTAAAAGGGGCCAGTGTTCCTCTGCTGCCTCCATCCCAGGCGTGATGGGAGTGTCAGAAGCTGGTAATCAATAGGTAGGCAGTTTCCTGCCAGAGAAGTGGCACGCAGCTGTTACCGTCGCCCTATTGGGCTTGGTTTCTGTCCGAGTCTTCAGTGTGGACCCAAGTCTGTGTGGTGTCCAGAGAATGTGGGATTTCCCTGGCGGCCCAGGGCTCAGCCAGGGCAGCCCCAGCACAACAGCGTGTGGCTCTCATGTGCCTGCCGGGCTGCCTCCCAGGTCCCAGGCTCCACCTCTGGAGTCACCAGGCCGGGTTCACCTTCCTGCTTTGGCAGGAGGGATTGGTCTAGTGTCTGGACCAGGTCAGAGACTTGGACTTTAGTCCTGGTCCCACCTCCTTCTGGCTGTGTGACCTTGGGCGAGTCACATAGTTGCTCTGGAATTCAGTTTCTTCATCTATAGAATGGGAACAGTCAAGGCACCTGCTTTAAACGCATGCTGTGTGCACTTTAGTACTAAGTAGTAGACAGCGTCATGTATGGCTGTGACTGAGTTGGCATGATCGGCTGGTAAACAGGTGTCCGTGGCTGCCTGGCCTCCATTCTCCAGGCCCTGCCGGGACCTCCTTTCTGGCTCAGGCCTTACTTGTAGGGGGCTGGTCCCTCTTCTGATGCCTGTGCCCTGTCCTGATTCTGTTCTCTGTCTTGCCAGGTGATCTCTCAGGCCACCTCCTTGCCTACCTGAGCCTCAGCCCTGTATTTGTCATCGTCGGTTTCGTGACCCTCATCATATTTAAGCGGGAGCTGCACACGGTGAGTCTGTCCTGCCCACACCCTCCCCACCCCACCCCCAGTGCCCCCACCCTGCTTTGGGAAGCCTGTCTGCCCCTCAGTCCAGGGTTTGCCTTCTCATCCCTGCGTCCACCTGTCTTCAGGTGCGTGGAGCCTCCTGGCTGGTTCTAGGTTACTCACCTGTTGGGCTGGGAGGTTCAGTCAGAGGCCATGGTCTTTGGGACTAGGTAGCAGCCAACAGGTGCACAGAGGCCCAGCTGACCATACGTCTTCCCCAGCAGATCTCCTTCCTTGGGGGCCTGGCACTGAATGAGGGGGTCAACTGGCTGATCAAAAACGTCATCCAGGAGCCACGGCCCTGTGGAGGTAGGGCCTCGGCTGCGAGGGCCTGAGGTTCCCCCAGGTTGGGGCATTACTGGGAGGTCTGCATCCTCCCGTGATGCCCTGGTCTCCTCTCTCTCCCAGGCCCCCACACAGCAGTGGGCACCAAGTACGGGATGCCCTCCAGCCATTCCCAGTTTATGTGGTTCTTCTCCGTCTATTCCTTCCTTTTCCTGTATTTAAGGTGAGTTTCTACCCCGGTCCGGATGGCCCTGAACTGGCTCAGGCCGAGTTCTGCTAGGGACTCACTGCTAGCCCTTCGGATGCCCCTGGGGTGGGAGGGGCTGCAGCGGAGGCAGAAGGTACTCAGGGACCATTTGGATGGGGCCAGGGACTGTTTGGGAGGCCTGGGCTGGGCTGTGGGCTGAGGTCATCTGGTGGGCCTGTTTTCCCAGAATGCACCAAACAAACAATGCCAGGTTCCTGGACTTGCTGTGGAGGCACGTGCTCTCCCTGGGACTCCTCGCTGTGGCCTTCCTAGTCTCCTACAGCAGGTATGGAGGAGGGAGAGCCCCTGCCTGCACCCTGCCCATGTGGTGTCCTGCGGGTTCCTGGTCCCTGTGGGACCCCACCATGGATCCTAGTCCCAGAACCTGTAGGGCAGGACTGGAAAAGGGGTCCCAGACCTCTAGTTTTAAAAGGACAGGGCTCCAGCTGCCCCTTCTAGCCCAGTCCCCACTGAGCCCAAGATTCTGGGACCAACTCCACGTATCAGCCATCTCTTCGCAGTGTTCCAGAGGAGCCCACTGTAGACAAATTCAGAGGTCAAGGGCTAGACGGGAGGCAGGCAGATCCCAGCTGACCCTTCACTGCTACAGATGGGAGAGCTGTGTTTGGGGTCCAGCGCCCTCCCTTTTGGAAGTGGATCTGAGGCTGTGCCCCGTGGAGTCACTGTCCCGTGTGTCTCCACATGTGCGGGCACAGGTCCCTGGGAAGCTGGCACATGGGCAGTGGGGATTGTGCGGGCCTGTGTCTGACTGGCTCTCACATACTTCGCTTCTGGCCTTGGCCCAGGGTCTACCTGCTGTACCACACCTGGAGCCAGGTGCTCTATGGAGGCATCGCTGGAGGCCTCATGGCCATCGCCTGGTTCATCTTCACCCAGGAGGTCCTCACCCCGCTGTTCCCCAGGATAGCAGCCTGGTAACTGCCTCCTGCCTTCCTGGGCACTGTGGACCCTGTCCCCTCCTGTGGGTGGGGCCATCAGTGGGCGGACCTAGGAGTCTTGACCCCAGCCCCTGTCTCCCTGGGAAGGCCCCAGTGCCCCAGGGTTTGTGGCAGAGACACAGGGGGTTTCCTCAGGCCCGGAAGCCAGAGTGCCATCCTCTGTCCTCGCCTAGGTTCTCAGGGACTTAGAAGCCTGAGTCCTGCTGGGCTGTGTGTGCTGTGGGACAGTGCCCCTGCCTGAGGTGACACAGGTGACATAGCTGGGTCTCTCAGTGGCTCTGGGGTCTCAGGCCAGGCAAAGACTCTAGGCAGTTGGGGTGGGTGCCGTGCCAGCCCCGGGCAATGATGGGGATGTCTGGCGTGGTAACAGACTCATGCCCTGATGTGGCCCTGGCTCTCTGATGTCTGTCTCTCCAGGCCTGTCTCTGAGTTCTTCCTAATCCGAGACACAAGCCTCATTCCCAATGTACTCTGGTTTGAGTACACGGTAACCCGGGCAGAAGCCAGGTGAGTTCAGGGGACAGCAGTGCTCACTGGGCCAACCACAGGCAGCCTCTGCCTCCATGTTTGGAGGGCTCTCCGGGAGCCTCGCGCCTGCCTAAGCACTTTTCTCGCATTAACTCATTGAATCCTGCTGTGACCCCCATTTTGCAGATGATGAAACTGAAGCTTGGAGAAGAGAAGTCACTTGCTTGAGATCTTGCAGCTAGTGGGTGGGGGAGCAGGGTGGTGAACCCAGGCTGTCTGGCCCAGAGCCCATGCTTTTAACCTCTGCAGCCCAGAACCAGAGAGCTGGGCAGCTCAGGTTCTCAGGGCTCCTGTGTGTGGACATCCCTAGGGATTAGTCCAGATGCTTTCTTAGACCTGGGTAAACTGAGGCACATTAAGTTAGGAGGCCAGCCTGTAGTTGTGCAGCAAGTCAGGACAGAGCTGAGCTTTGGAGACTCCTGACTCATGCTGTTTCACTTACCCCAAATCCTGGGTGGGGTTCCTAGGGGAGTGGGAAGGCTGGCTTTTCTTTTCTTTTTTTTTTTTTTTTTTGAGATCAAGTCTCACTCTGTTGCCCAGGCTGGAGTGCAGTGGCGCGATCTCGGCTCCCTGCAACCTCTGCCTCCTGGGTTCACACCATTCTCCTGCCTCAGCCTCCCGAGTAGCTGGGACTACAGGCGCCCGCCACCACGCCTGGCTAATTTTTTGTATTTTTTAGTAGAGACGGGGTTTCACCGTGTTAGCCAGGATGGTCTCAATCTCCTGACTTCGTGATCCACCCGCCTCGGCCTCCCAAAGTGCTGGGATTACAGGCGTGAGCCACCGCGCCTGGCCCTTCTCTGGTTTCAGAGGGGAGCTGAGGCTCCAGAGGAAGTCTGGGAGGTTTCTAGGCAGGCTGAGAGGGACTGTGGGGCGGGGTAGGGTGGGGCGTCCTAGCAGCCAGGAAACGTGTTTAGTGCATCAAGGTCCAAATTATCCTAACGAGCTTAAGAGCAAAGCCGGGGATCCATGAGGAAAGGGGATTGGAGGGGGTTAGGGCAGGCAATCCCATTAGAGGCAGAAAGGCCGCAGCTGGCCCCGCTGATCTCTCACGGGCCTGCCCCGCCTCACCCTGCCCTGCCGTGCCTGGCCGGCCTCCACCTGCCTTCATTTACCAGAATCTCAGGGCACACCTGTTCTGTGCCAGGCTGTGTGCTGGGGGCAAGCACAGTGACAGCCATGGTCCCCTGCTCACGGTGCTCATGGCAGGCAGGGAAGAGCTGCGACGCACCTGCCTATGTGATCAGTGCTGTGGCCTGACAGCTTGTGTCGGGAGCCTATGTGGGGACGTGGGAGCTGGGAGGAGGGGTGGGGAGGTGGGGGGATGGGGAGGTGGGGGGATGGGGGGATGGGGAGGGTAGGGGGCCGGGGAGGGTGTAGGGGGGTTGGGAATGTTCTCAGCAGAGGGAAGGGCATGCACAACTCCTGAGGCTGACGAAGCTTGGTGACTGCACCAGACGGAGGCTGCCGGGGCTGGAGCCCAGGGAGCAAGGGGTGTGTTGTGGGACGAGGCTGGGGCCAGATCACACAGGACCAGTCAGGTTTCTAGATTTTAACTGGGACCCTAGACAAACCCCATTCTCCTCCACTGAGTCTCTGTCAGCCCCTCTAGAAAATGGGGGTGATTGGCCCTGGTTCCCTCAGGTTCCTGGGCCCACCCTGGATATAGCCACACCCCAAACTGGGTGCTCAAATCCCCTCAGTAACCTCCATCAGTGGTTCTCCTGCTTTCACTTGCATACCTCCCAGATGGGGAGCTCACTACGTTTCTGTACTTCTGTTTTGATCACTTCTGTTTTGATCTGTTTTGATAACTGAGCCCACTTGTGCTGGCTCGTCTATAAAGGGAAACTCCCCATAACTAATTGGAACCCAGCCAAGTCCCTCTTGCCTCTGTCGTCTCATCCTGGTCCCTACCCCTGCCCCAATCCCCTGGCTCCACTTCCTGGATTGCAGAGCTGAGATAACAGGTACAGGCCTCGCCGGGGAGATCAGCCCTCTCTAGGTGCCATTCCCAGGGCAGGCGCTCTGATGGGCCCAGTTCAAGTCAATCGCTGGCTACTGGGCGTGGGCATTTGCCTACTTAGTTGGGACTACGGGTGGGGTGGGGACAGCTGTAGGTCACTGAACACCAGGTGTCCCCACATCTGACCCCCATCCCATTTTGCAGGAACAGACAACGCAAGCTGGGGACGAAACTGCAGTGACCAGTGGGTGTGGCTGGGTCCAGCCTCCAGATCTGGCCCACACGATGCCTTGCAGGATGGACAGGATGACAGA
Organism: Hylobates moloch; assembly: GCF_009828535.3. Classification (NCBI taxonomy): domain Eukaryota; kingdom Metazoa; phylum Chordata; class Mammalia; order Primates; family Hylobatidae; genus Hylobates; species Hylobates moloch. Next base: position 101,279,951 of record NW_026652285.1, read on the forward strand.
CAGGGACGAAGCAGAGACCTCTACAGACCCAAGTCACCAAGTGGAGCCTTTTTTTTTCTTATTTTAATTTTAATGAACAAGGTGGACCAAAGGGCTGAACCAGCCCCTCAACCAGGACCCTGGGGGGCCTGCTGCCTGGGGGCCGTGGCCAGAGACCCTCGCTGTGCTGCTGCCAGCCACCGGCTGGGCAGGAAGTGCCCTCGGCGTGGGCACCTGGGTGTGAGTTGGAGGAGGAGGGCTTGCGCCTCTGGTCTCGGGGCCAGGAATTCCAGGTGGCGTGAGTAGTACACACTATTTATTTTTTGGTTTTATCAGAGGCAGGCAGGATTTTGGAGCTGGAAGAACCTGTTCTCCGGTGGCTGCCCTGTGAACAGAGGGCTCCCGGTCAGCTTCCCAGGCCCTTTGCCCTATGCCCAGAGGGCAGACTGCCTCTCCCTGGGCCGGGGTGGCCTGGGTGCCGGGAGGAGGGGAGCATACCCCATACCCTCCCTGCCACCGTTGCCATTCCAGAACCTCGGTCAGTGTTTCCCTGTCTGGGGGCAGGGCCCAGAGCGAGCACGCGTCTGGCGGCTGCTGTCATTGTGTTCTACCCCGTATTGACCCAACACCACAAGGGCTTTCTCTGGTCCCCTGTCCCTAAGACAGTAATCCCTTTCTGACAAAGGAGCCTGCACATGTGGGTGAGCAGACCCAAGCTGTTTACAGCTCTTTCTTGTCCTGTCATCCAGTAGCAGTTAGTCTTCATCCCCACGAGAACAAAATGGGAAGGAGCTGCGAGGAGAGGAGTGAGGCAGCGGGCGCCCGAAGTCCCTCGTCCTTCCCTCTGTGTGCTCTGAATATGTCCTTGTCCTTCCCAACCCATCTCTGACCAGCTGGGAACCTGCTTGGGGTCCCCCTCAAACCTGTGTCTGGGGTGTGGGCTCACAGATCCCTACCAGCCCGGTTCGTGGGAAGGCTCTTCCTAAAGGGACCCCCATCTCTAAGTCACTCTGAAAGGGAGTTGTGGAGAGGATACGCCTCCAGACTCTCAGAAGTTTTGAGGACTGAACTGGGTCACTCGGGATCTGTGTTCGAATCCTCCCCACCCCTTTCTTTGTGGAGGTTCCTAACCTGCTGCTGAAGCACAATATTTTGGTGCTTTCTTTTCTCATTTGTTAAAGGCAGTGTCCAAAAGCCATTCCAGATGCCAGGACCAGGGGCTTATTTCTAGGGAAGGTAGGTCGGTTTCCACATTTCCCTCCCGTTATTTTTATTTTTTACTTTTTGCCTGAGACAAGCCGAGTATGAGGTGGTTTGATTTAAGAAAAATCAATGAAATTGTTTACTATTGTTTTAAAATAAAACCGTAAACTCTGGCGGCTTGAGCACTTGCTGACTGAGCTCAGGAGAGGAGATTGGGGCAGCTGTGGGGACACATGACCCTTAGGGGCAAGGATACAGTGAAGACCATAAAACCAGAAGTGATCTAGTCCCTTCTAGGCTACAGCAGGGGTCTGAATGACCTCTGCGGCATTTCCCGTCAGGGTCTGCCCAGCTTCTGATTACATCCCTCCAGGGGACCTCACTGAGGGCCAGCATACCAAACTTGGACACTCTCAGCCTTAGGAAGTTTTCCTCTTTTCCCTCTCAGTCTCCCTCCCTGTGTGGCGCTGGCCCTGCTCTCACTGAGCCTCGTTCCTCTGGGACAGCCTTGAGGATTCAGGGGCAGCCAGTGTGCCCTTCAGAATGTGCCAGGATAAACATCTCCACTTGGTCTGACACAGTGGCTCACGCCTGTAACCCCAGCACTTTGGGAGGCCGAGACGGGCAGATCCCGAGGTCAGGAGATTGAGATCATCCTGGCTAACACGGTGAAACCCCCGTCTCTACTAAACAAAATACAAAAAATTAGCCGGGTGTGGTGGCGGGCGCCTGTAGTCCCAGCTACTTGGGAGGCTGAGGCAGGAGAATGGCAAGAACCCGGGAGGCGGAGCTTGCAGTGAGCCAAGATTGTGCCACTGCACTCCAGCCTGGGTGACAGCGAGACTCTGTCTCAGAAAAAAAAAAAAGTTCATGCCCGCTGGATGTACAGACTTTCCGGATCTACATAAAAGCCACACGTCGGCCGGGCGCGGTGGCTCACGCTTGTAATCCCAGCACTTTGGGAGGCCGAGGCGGGCGTATCATGAGGTCAGGAGATTGAGACCACGGTGAAACCCCGTCTCTACTAAAAAATACAAAAAAAATTAGCCGGGCGTGGTGGCGGGCTCCTGTAGTCTCAGCTACTCGGAGAGGCAGAGGCAGGAGAATGGCGTGAACCCGGGAGGCGGAGCTTGCAGCCGAGGTTGCGCCACTGCACTCCAGCCTCGGCAACAGAGCAAGACTCTGTTTCAAAAAAAAAAAAAAAAAGTAAATAAAGCCACACGTCTATTTCTCTTGAATTCATTAATCTTATTAGGCTGGGCGTGGTGACTCACACCTGTAATCCCAGCACTTTGGGAGGCTGAGGCAGAGAGAGATGACCTGAGGTCAGGAGTTTGAGACTAGCCTGGCCAACATGGTGAAACCCTGTCTCTACTAAAAGTACAAAAATACCAGGTGTGGTGGCACAGGCCTGTAATCCCAACTATTTGGGAGACTGAGACAGGAGAATTGCCTGAACCCGGGAGGCGGAGGTTGCAGTGAGCTGAGATTGCACCATTGCACTTCAGCCTGGGTGACAAGAGTGAAATTCTGTCTCAAAAAAAAAAAAAAAATTTTTATTACTCATTCAAATGTCAAATGATGTATTGCTCAAGATATACCAATTCAGAACAGCTTTTTTTCACTCATTTTGCAAAAACAAATCACGTTTTATGTCTGCATCACTGGCGCCAGAGTTTGGTCACCCCTGGAGCCTCCTCTGGGTCAGCTGACCCTGCTCTCCTGGGGCCACTGTCTTCGCTATGCTAGCCTTTAAGCAGCGCCTATAGGATTTCATGCACAGCACTAGCACTAGAAATTTCATTCCAAGCCACAAGTGCCTCCTGGCACAACGTTAAGCGCTGGTTTATCCCGACATCCAACACTTTAAAGTGTGAGGTCTCAGGAATTACCCCTAAGGAAGAATGACGAGATCTTGTTTCTTTGCCTTTTTCCCCCCCGCACAAAGGACCTCTAGGGATTCCCTCTCACCATGACTGAGGTTGCTCAGATGCTGAATGCGCCCTCCCTGAACAATACTTGGTGGCTCCAAGGAATTGAGGGGGCTTCCATGTGATGGGGCCTGTAACGCCGCCACCCTAAGGGGATGTCCCTCAATTCAGAAGGATAATTCTGGGGGAAAAATCCCACCTTATATTCAGACCTGTAGGGTTCTTAGGCGAGTTTCAGGAATCCAGGGTGTCTGTCTGGCAGCCTCTTACTGTTCGCTCTCCCCGCCCTGTCCTGCCCTGGGCTGGCTGCAGGCCTACCCCTGGCTGCTCATGCAGCACTCTGCCCTGCTGTGGACCCTGTTTCCTAGTGGTTCTAGTCACCCCCAGAGGGAGCACCCTGTTGTGTAGCGAGGAGCAGAGTCCGGGTGCTGGTCCAGGTGACATTCTCTTCCACACCTGCTTGTTCCCCCAGAGGCATCCCTTTCCCTGCCTCCATCCATTCCCCGCATTGTCTGGGCTACACCTCCTGTCCCCTTGGGGCATTGGGCAAGTGGCTGCCCTCCCGCGGAGTACACCACCAATGGCCAGGCCTGGCAGGTCCCTGTGCCTGATTAGAGCTCAGGCTCAGCCCAACCTCCCTCTTTACCCCCTTCCTTGTGGTCCTGAGGCTGGGCCGGTTTCCATCCATAGTCTCCCTTTCTCCACCCCCTGCTGCGGGACACCTAGGTGGATGTGGCCTGGGGCTGGGGACCTGGCTTTAGGGAGGGGCTTCTTGGAGCCCTGGCCTAGAGGAGGCAAGTGTGGCCTCTGTGAATCCTGCTCTGCCATTTAGCGTCCTGGTGACCTTAACCTCGCTAAGCCTGCTTCCTCATCTGACAAATGGAGAAAACCAAAGGCCCCACTCTCGGGTGACTGTCCCAGCTTAGTCAGGTCACAGAGCCCTTCGCTCACAGGCCAACCAACCTCCCCCAGCCCACCCTGGCATCCACCCTTGGGGTTTCACATGGGCCTTCCTCACAGGCCAGTGTCCTAGTGGGAGACTCTCCCCTCTCCACAAACTGCACGCTTGATTTTGCCAGGATGCCCTGCCTCAGCCATGGGCACAGGGCTATGGGCAGGTACGTGGTTCTGCTCTGACGGCACCTGCCCACCCCCGAAGGTGTCTGTCCTGGCAGCGGCTGGGTCTGGGGCAAGCTGATCCTGCTGCTGTACTCCTACTTTTGCTGGGCTCAGTTGGGGGAAGGAGGATGACACCCTGGGCCCCTGGGTATCAGCCACATTCATCAGTCCACCAGATGCGGGCCTGCTGGGCCCCACAGTCCCCTGGGAGAGTTGCCCCTACCCACAACCCATGCGACTTGGGAAGGCCCAAGCCAGAGGTAGGTGGGAAGCTGCTGGTGAAGGACGAAGCCCTGGCTCTGGCATGGTTCTGGGCCCAGTGCCCCGAGGTCACAGCTGGACCTTGGCTCCTGGGCCAAAGCCCTCAGGCCCACCAGCTGCTTGGACACCAGCTCCCAGGCCCAGGGAAAGCTGAAGAGGGCAAGGCCAGGTGCCTGCCCCCACCCTGTCTGCCTCTCAGCTGAAACACCTCTTCACCAACACAATTCCCCTTTATTGATGACCTTGCACGTTAATATCATACAGCAGGGCAGGGGCAGAAACCAAGCTGAGTGGAACCAGAGGCAGCTTGCTAGCAATGTTATCCACAGGAACACAGCTGCCACGGAGGTGAAACCTCACACCCTGGCCCCTCGGCCCCAGACAATCCTGTCCCCAGGTCCTGGGAGTTTGGGGAGCAGGGTACAGACGCTGGCCTGGTCATGGAGATGGCAGGGAGTGGCCGGGGCTGAGCTGGTGAGACAAAGAGCTCTTGCCAGTCTCCTGCTCTGGAGGGCTGGTTCCCTTCCCTAGAGGAGGCACCGGTGGAGGACGTGCCAGGGGCCCGGGCCTAATGTCCTGCTCAGCCTCTGCACTCAGCCCCAGGTCGGGCCCTGGCAGGTGCTGGGATGACCCACGGAAGGCACTTGGCTGGGGCCTGCAGGCCCCCTGGAGGATGCGGTCCGTGACTCAGTAGATTTGGGGGGACCAGGGAAGAGGGAACCAGGGAAGAGGGAACCAAGGAGCTGAGCCCTGGTGGGTGGCCCATCCCAGGGTGGGCTTGGCTGTGACATTGGCAGGCCTGAGTCCTAGGGGCTCAGAGCTTGGCCCGGGGGTGGCTCTGCAGCAGGGCACGCATGTCCAGGAGCGCCTTCTCCAGGTAATGCGCCAGGCGGGCGGCGTTGGTCTCTGCGCAGCTGTTGTAGGCCGACAGGGAGAAGTTGATGTGGGCCTCCATGGGGTTATAGCAGACACCGTAGCCGTCGGGGACCACGGGCCCGAAGAACATGACGCAGTCTGTCTTGGCAGGGACCTGGGGATGGCAGGAGGAAAGCTCTCAGCTCCCCTACCTTGATGCCCCCAGCACTTCCCAGGCTGCCTGTGCTTCCGCCAAGACTGCAGGCCCCTTGTGGGCAGGGATCATGGTCTGTCCCCTGCTATATCCCAGCAACCAGTACAGGCTGGCACGAATCAAATGTTCCTTTATACCTGACCAGTGAGTCAGCGAAGCTGATTCTCCCATGAGGAGCACTGACCGCTTCTCAGCCTGCCTGGGCTGCAGAGAGACCCCTGCCCCCAGCTCCTCCTCTGGAACTCAGCTGTGTTGGCATTGGGTCAGTGGGGCCTGTGTGGGCCACATCAAACTGCCAGTGGGTTCTCTGCCTCCAGCCCCCGGGGCGCCTGGGGCAGTGGCCCACCTGGCTGGTGGAGAGGTGGAAGTGCATGGCGATGGCGTAGGAGGTGTCCATGAAGATGTCGGGCATGCTCACCAGGTCCTCGATGGCCTGCAGCTTCAGGCCCAGCAGGTGTCGATCAAAGGCCTCCCCGCGGATGGCCTGTTGGGGTGGGAGAGCCGTCAGGAGCAGGGGCTGTGGACCCCCGGGGTATCCCGGCCCTCTTCAGCCTGTGGCAGCGCCACCCTTCGCAGGCACTGGCCACTCAGAACCATGAGACCAGAGTATCATGGCCAGAGAGAGCCTTCATTTTACAGATGGGGAAACCAAGGCTCAGGGAGGGGCAGGGATTTGCCCAGGGAGGCAGGAAAGTGCAGGGTTGTGGAGCACAGCCCTGGAGCCGGGTGGCCTAGCCCCATCCTGGCTGCAGGGCCTTGGCAGGTTGCTTAGGTTCTGGAATTGCAGTGTCTTCATCTGTAAAGAGGGGTGAGTCCTACACTCCCCTCGCAGGGTGGCAGTGAGCTCTAAATGGACGTGTGCATGTAGCACGGTCACAGCCTGGACACACAGGTGCTCAGAGACAGAGCCAGGACACGCATCCAGACAGACACCTCCCTGACTGCAGCCCAAGCTGCTGGAGGGCAGGAAACTGGCTGTCTGCTGGACCACGTATACCTAGCGTCAGGGAGAGATACCTAGCGTCAGGGAGAGATACCTAGCGTCAGGGAGAGAGTGTGACCCAACATCTAGGGCCCAGGCCAGCCCTGGAACCTGGAACCAAGGCAGTTACTGGGCCCAGGCTTTCTCCAACTTTAAAATGGGGATATTTGGCTGGGCATGGTGGCTCACGCCTGTAATCCCAGCACTTTGGGAGCCTGAAGTGGGTGGATCACCTGAGGTCAGGAGTTTGAGACCTGCCTGTCAACATGGTGAAACCCTGTCTCTACTAAAAATAGAAAAATTAGCCGGGCGTGGTGGCAGGTGCCTGTAATCCCAGCTACTCAGGAGGCTGAGGCAGGAGAATCGCTTGAACCTGGGAGGCGGAGGTTGCAGTGAGCCGAAATCACACCACTGCACTCCAGCCTGGGCGACAGAGCAAGACTCTGTCTCAAAAAAAAAAAAAAAAAAGAAAAAGTTGGGGGCTATTCAGCCTGGCTCCAGGTGCTCCCAGGTTGGGGGAGATGTGGTCCTAGCAAAGGGTTGGCAGCCATTGGCTGCAGGGACGGACAGTCAGAGGGACAGACAGATGGCTGACACTAAGGGACAAGTGAGTAGGCACAAGCGGGCTCACTTACCCGGTCGGTGTAGCCTCGGTGGGCCTGCACGGCCTTCCGCAGCAGCTCCACCTTCTGGTGCTCCTAGAGTGGTGAGGGTCGGAGGGAGCTGAAGCACTGTCCCTTCTCTTCTGGCCCACCTCAGTAGCCCACCCCCACCCAGCACTAGATTCTGAGCTCTTTAAGAGGAAATATTGGGGCTGGGAGTGGTGGCTCACGCCTGTAATCCCAGCACTTTGGGAAGCCGAGGCAGGTGGATCTCTTGAGGTCAGGAGTTTGAGACCAGCCTGGCCAACATGGTGAAACCCCGTTTCTACTAAAAATACAAAAATTAGCCAGGCATGGTGGCAGGCACCTGTAGTCCCAGCTACTTGGGAGGCTGAGGCAGGAGAATTGCTTGAACCCGGGAGGTGGAGGTTGCAGTGAGTTGAGATCACACCACTGCACTCCAACCTGGGCAACAGAGCGAGACTCTTTCTAAAAAAAAACAAGAAAAAAAAAAGAGCGAGTATTGCAACTGCCAACTCCTTGGTCCTCAGCCAGGGCCTGACATAGGGCAGTTGCTTACTGCCAATGAATAAATGAATGAACAAATGAATGACTCTCTTTTCCTCTTTGGCCCCCAGGAAGCTCAGAGCTAGATTCACGGCTCCAGCTTCTGTTAGATTCCCCGTGCCCACCATGGGGCTGGAATCCTGTAGGTGCTCAATTAACGTGTGTTGACTGAGTGAGCAGGAGGGAGATGGCTCAGGCCCAGCTCACCCACCCTCGCCCCAGACCTCTCACCATGACGCTGGAGTCATCCATGGCCTTGACAAAGGCGAGTGAGTCCATGGAAGCCGAGCGGATGGTGTCGGTGCGGCCCAGGTGAAACATGCGCAGGGAGGCACTTTCATAGGTGGCACATGCCTGCCCGTAGATCCTGGTGGGAAATGGGGCTAAGCACGCCCCTTGTAGGCGGGCATCCCCTCCCCTGCCCGCAGGTCTCCTCCCTCCTCCATGGGCGGGCCACAGAGGCGCACCTGTAGTAGGCCAGCTGCAAAGCCATCTGGATGAAGGCATCTGGGCTTAGCTTCTCCGACTTGGGGAAGTCTTTTCCAAAATGGTGGAACACCATCACGGTGATGTCCAGGTCCTGGATCATGCTGGGGGTGTGGGAAGAGCAGGTGAGGAACAGGCCCTGGCAGCCCCTGCCAACCCCATGGAGGGTCTGGGTGTCATGACAGAGCTGGCACAGGAGCCTCTCCAGCTCAAGGGCCTGGCCTCACTCACCCAGCACGGGGATGGCGGGGGCAGGCACTTACATGCTGAGGTTCTGCTTGGCCTTCTCGATGTCGCTCTTGATCTCGGGGGTGATGTTGAACCGCAGCTTCTTGGGCATGGGCAGGGGCACCATGGGAGACCGCACAAGCTCGGGTTTCTTCCTGCACAGTAAACAGGGCCTCAGGCTCATGCTGGCGCCCCTAGAGCCTGGGTCCATTCTGAGACCAGGGTGGGGAGGATGGGTACCTGAAGCTGGAGGGGGCCAGCCCAGGGAGGTGTGAGTTTGTTCCGAAAACCACCCTCACTTCAGCTTTTTTTTCTTTTCTTTCTTTTTTTTTTTTTTTTTAGATGGAGTCTTGCTCTGTTGCCCAGGCTGGAGTGCAGTGATGCGATCTCAGCTCACTGCAACCTTGGCCTCCCTGGTTCAAGCAATTCTCCTGCCTCAGCCTCCTGAGTAGCTGGGATTACAGATGCCCACCACCTTGGCTAATTTTTTTCTTTTTCTTTTGAGACAGAGTCTTGCTCTGTCGCCCAGGCTGGAGCAATGGAACGATCTCGGCTCACTGCAACCTCCACCTCCTGCGTTCAAGTGATTCTCGTGCCTCAGCCTCTTGAGTAGCAGGGATTACAGGCACCCACCACCACACGTGGCTAACTTTTTTTTTTTTTTTTTTTGAGACAGAGTCTCATTCTGTCGCCCAGGCTAGAGTGCAATGGTGTGATCTCGGCTCACTGCAACCCCTGCCTCCCGGGTTCAAGCGATTCTTCTGCCTCAGCCTCCCAAGTAGCTGGGATTACAGGCACCCGCCATCAGGCCTGGCTAATTTTTGTAGAGACAGGGTTTCACCATGTTGGCCAGGCTGGTCTTGAACTCCTGACCTCAGGTGATCCGCCCGCCTCAGCCTCCCAAAGTGCTGGGATTACAGGCATGAGCCACTGCACCTGGCCTATTTTTTTTTTTTTTTTTTTTTTTTGAGACAGAGTCTTGCTTTGTTGCCCAGGCTGGAGTGCAGTGGCACAGTCTCCGCTCAACGTAACCTCTGCCTCCTGGGTTCAAGCAATTCTCCTGCCTCAGCCTCCTGAGTAACTGGGATTATAGACATGTGCTACCACACCTGGCTAATTTTTTTTTTTTGTATTTTTAGTAGAGATGGCATTTTACCATGTTGGCCAGGCTGATCTCAAACTCCTGACCTCAATTGATCCTCCCACCTCAGCCTCCCAAAGTGTCAGGATTACAGGCGTGAGCCACCATATCTGGCTGGCTTCCCTGGAAGAAACAGATTCCCAGGCACAAAGGAGAGTGATATTCCCCCGTAAGCTGGTCTGTCACCTGTGTGTCACCTGTCACTAGAAGCTGGGGAAGTAGGCGAGAGATGTGACTGTACTCACGTGTACTCGATGACATAGTCCAGAAGGGTGACAATAGGGGGCCCCTCCGCTGCAGCATGCTCGTACACGAGCCCACAGGAGCCATCTTCTGCCACGATGAACTGTGGAAGGGAAGGGAGACCCCGGTCAGCCCCAGGGCCCTGGGGGGTGGCCCCTCACCCAACCACTCTTTGGTTGAGGCAAGGGCCTCTCTGAAGCCATCTCAAGGGGCTATGCTGACTTATTACTGTTATTAACAATAGCTGATACTCACCAGGTGCCCTGGTGTGCTAAGCCCATCCCACGCTCAGCGTGCCTGACTGAGTCCTTCAAACTACTCTACCAGTGAGGTCGACCATCACCCCATTTTACAGGTGCAGAGAGGGATTGTTGTGCCAGGATTGCACTGGGGACCCCGGATCCCAGGTTCTCTGTGAGGCACTGAGGCGGTGTGCTGGGGGTGACAGCGGTTTCCAGGCCAGAGGCAGGACTGGTGATGACAGGCTGGCTGCCTGGTAATTACAGCAGCGTCCAGCCTGCTGGCTTCCTGCCTGCTTTACAAGCTAGGAGGCTGGGGACGCAGGGCTGGGGAGGGGCAGGAAGTCCCGAGGCCACGGAGGCCCTGTTCAGGTGTGCGTGAGTGGGCGAAGCACTGCCGGGCCTCACCTGAAGCGTCTTGTCGAACCAGCGGTTGCCGCTGTTGAGCCTGCTGCCGCCCCCGTGCAGCATCTGGCCTGCCACGTGGCTGCGGTACACGTCTTCTGAGACCCTGGGCACGGGCGCATCTAGGCACACGGTGAAGATGCTCTTCTGGATGGAGCGCACGGAATCCCGGTTCACCTTGTCTGCAGGTGGCATGGGGCGGGGAGACGCAAAACGGGGTGAGTCCCAGGGTGTGGGAGAGACGGACCAGCCCCTCCGCAGCCTCCTGCCCTGGGCTCTTCGGACTCATGTGTACCCCTCTGGGATGAGGAGACCCCACCTCGCGGGCCCTCCAGGGCATTCACCGAGTGTAGGGTGTGGGTTCAGAGCTTCACACTCAACAGGACCCTGCAGGCCCACAGCACTCCTCAAGGCAGGGCCCAACACCTGGCCCACTTTAGACACAGGAAACCAAAGCCCAGGGGTCACACGGGAGCTGGTGTGGCAGCCGGGGATCCCACACAGGTGGTCTGACTTTGGGGTCAATGCCCCTGAGCAAGACATGCTTTGGAGGATTGCTGGTGCTCAGCGGCACAGGGAGCGTGGAGGCAGGTGGGCTTCTCAGCCAGAGGACTTGGACTCTAATCCTAACTTGCTATTTAGCTGAGAGAAACTACCCTAACCATGAGGTGTCCTCATCTAGAACATGGGGCCCACATTGCCTGCTCCACGTTGAGAGGATGCAGCAGGAAACATGGCTGCCCATGGCTGTGCGGGGCCCAGCATGCCGGGGGATGTTGGGAAAAGGGCTTGTGGGATGCCTGTATAAACTAGCCATAAAAATATGGGACAGTAAGTTGTGGAAAGCCAGAAGAGGCCGCGGAGGAGGAAAGCCTACTAATTGCCATCATGTTCCCATGCTCAGAGCGAGACCCGCTCTCCTATCTGTAAACACTGTGTTCAAGGAGAAAGACACTCCTTTGAAATACTGGGAAGTGGAAGGACGTGCAGGCTCCTAGTTAAGCCCGCTCCCACCAGCTAGTCTCCAGTAAGTTAAAGATACGCTGTTTGAGCACAAAGGAGATTCATTTAAACCGCTATTGCTATAGATTACGCCTCTGAGGCACTGCCTCCCTTTCACTGTTTCGCCCTGAACATCTGCTTCTTAGATCTAAGTGACTGCACTCAATAAATAGTGTGGAGACCAGAACTCTGCGTCTTTTGCAGCCTCCATTTTGCAGCTGGCCCCTGGCTCCACCTTTATGAACTCTTAACCTGTCTCTTCTCATTCCTTTGTTGCCAGAGGACTTCAGGTACCCTACGGGTGGTGTTGAGGCTGGTCCCCAACAGGGGAAGAGGCCTGGGTGTGCAGCCCCAGCACGGCCCCCAAGAGGCACCTTTGATGAGGGTGTTGTATGCCTTGGCCCAGGAGTTGCGGTGGTTGGAGGTGAGGATGCCCACAGGCTCCTTGTTGGTCTGTAGGGATGAGTTCCAGATCTTCTCCAGCTGCACAAAGATCTGATCTGCAGTGAGGGGCGTCCCGTCACTGTGGTACACATCCAGCTCAAAAAACTGTTGGGGCACAGGCAGGTAAGAGGAGGGAGCTGAGTGGGGACCTCAGGCTGAGAGCAGCCACCTCCCCATACCTGCCTCCTCCTGGCCTTGGCCTTGGAGGGGATGGAATCAGGCCAAGGGTGAGAGGGAGGAGGTCCTTGGATCACCCTTCTGGGCTGGGCAGGCCCATGGCCCCTCCTAGCCTCCCTGGGCCCCCAGTGGAGAAGCCAGGGGTGCCCATTCCTGGGGCACATGGGCACGTGTGCTGGGGAACCCCAGTGGGGAAGCCAACTGCGGCCGTCATGCTGTACTCCTGCAGCAGGGCCAGGGCGTGTAGGTGTGGGTGGGGGCCGCCCACCTGGTAGTTGTGTACCACGGTGATGTGCGTGGGAGGCTTCTTGGTCTCACTGAAGTTGCTGACCGTGTCCTGCTTGGGGCCCGGCACTCGGCAGGAGGACAGGATCTGATAGTACTGGTTCATGCACAGTGGCTTCCCCCCCAGGTACTCCACCGGCAGGGTCTCGCTGCGGGGCAGAGGGGCAGTGAGGGCGCTACTGGGCAAGTGAATGGGGAGGAGGGCAGGGTAGACAGGGACCTGCTAGGTACTGCTGGGGGCTCACACAATGTCCCTGCTCCCCCTCCCAGATGAGTAGGACACTTCAGGGCTGCGCTGTGGGCAGTGGGCTCGCTTTGTGCCCCAGAAGGGCCCTGTTCAGAAGTCACCTAGAAACTCCCTCCCTTCCCCTCTCTGGGCTTCAGTTTGTCACAGGGGAGATGAGGCAGCGAATAAAACTCTGGGGTCCTCTTTAGTTGGGATGGGACAGGGTCACCCACCAAGAGGAGATTCCAGCAGCTGGAGCAGGGCCCAGAGCCCGAGCTGGCATGCCGGGCCAGGGCTGGGGTCAGAGGTGGCTGTGGTTATTAGGCAGGCCTGGGCAGGGGTGGGGCTGGGCAGGGGTGTGGATGCTCACTTGTCAATCATGATCTTGAAATCCAACACACCCTCAATGAGTTTGGCAGCAAATCTGGAAAGATTGATTAGAGATTAGAAGCTGTGTGGACACCCTGAGGGAGGCCCCGGGCTAGGGACACCTGCTTGGGGAGCGGGAGGACTAGTCTTCCATCCTCCCTCACCGCTTCCAGAAAGCCCTGGAGCGCAAGGGAGGGGCCTGTGAGTCCCAGCTTGCCAGTCTGTGTGTGCTTCTTCATAACCTCTAGAGGGAGCACGGTCAGGAGGGCTCGGGGAAGTGCTGGTGGCCAAGGGCCTAGTAGGACTTGGGTGCTAGTCCCCTGCAGCTGGAGTGTGGCTTGGTTAGGGGTCAGTGGGCTGGGTCAACCCACAAAGGGCCTGAGCTCCTGAACCACAGCCTAGAATCTGGAGGGGGTGTCATCTGCTCTGAAGCATCGGTTCTGGAGGCCCTGGGCCCCTGGGGTGGTGTGAATGGGAGAGCAGTGGCTCCAGTGTTCCCTCCACTAGGTCCCTTCCCTACTCTGGGCCTCTGTGTCCCCCAGGCCGCCTTCCTCCCAGGGCTGTCTGGCCCATGGCAACCACCCTCAATGCTTGTGGCTGCCCCTGGATCCCACCATGGGGACCAGTGGCTGGAGTTCCTGGGCCTGAACCCCGGCCCTTCCCAGGGTGCCCTGGTCCCTTTAAGAGAAGCAGGTGGCAGCAGCCAGTGGCTGGTCCTTGGGCAGGAGATCCTTGTCACTGGTATTTTTATCTCTGGTAGGACTGGAATAGGGGCTGGGGCAGGTGACCTGGCCGAATGTGGAAAAGGGGACTGTGTACAGAGGTCACCCCTGTGGCTAGCTGAGAAGAGTGGAAAGGAGAGGTGAAGTGCTAAAACTGGGGTGGGGGAGAAGCCTCAGGTACGGAGGAGGATGGGGCCTCCGCGAAGATGTGGTGGTTAACAGCCATGAGGCTTCAGAGCTGGAGAGACCCTGCTTCCTGAATGGGGTCTTGGGCAGCTCCCTTCCCTGCTCCGAGCCTCAATTTCCCCATTTGTAAAATAGGGAGGATGCTCTCTACTTCATAAGGCTGCTTGTGGGGCAGAAAGATAAACAGGGTCGGGGCCCCTCCAAGCCGCTGGGGGAAGCGGACTCGAGGGGCCCGGCTGCCTCCCGGCCCCCTAGCCCCAGCCACTCACCGGAGCTGACCCTGCAGGTCCACGAAGTCCTGCTTGGGCAGCATCACGCCTGGGCTCGAGTAGATGACCACAGGCTGGCGGTACTGGAGGTAGGCGGTCTTGAGCCACCACTCAGACAGCTGGGAAAAGGGCCAGAGCCTGTCAGGAGGGGTGCGTGGGCCTTGGTGCCCCCTGTTCCCCAGGGCTAGGGGACCTGGCTGGCCCCCATGCCCTCTACCCGGCTATGGAGATTCTCAAAGTAAATGCTTAGATCCAGAACCCACCCTCCCCGCCCCACACCTTAAACCCACCAGCCTCTTCCCTTTAGCCCGAGTGATCAGTATTAGCCAGATCAATCAGACGCTGCTGCTAAGAAAGGATGTGAAAGAAAGATCGGGAGGAAACCTGGGGTGTGGGGAGGGGCAGCAAGGTGAATGAATTCTTTCTTTCTTTTTTTTTTTTGAGACAGCGTCTCGCTGTGTCGCTCAGGCTGGAGTGCAGTGGCGCAATCTCGGCTTACTGCAAGCCCCACCTCCCGGGTTCACGCCATTCTCCTGCCTCAGCCTCCCGAGTAGCTGGGACTACAGGTCCCGCCACTGCGCCCGGCTAATTTTTTTTTTGTATTTTTAGTAGAGACGGGGTTTCACCGTGTGAGCCAGGATGGTCTCGATCTCCTGACCTCGATCCTCCCGCCTCAGCCTCCCAAAGTGCTGGGATTACAGGTGTGAGCCACCGCGCCTGGCAAGGTGAACTAATTCTCCTCTTACACATTCTCTGTCAATGACTGTCATATGTTAAATTAAAATGTATGCCTGAATAGATAGAAAGGAAAAAAGGGAAGGGTCTAAGAAAACAAAGTCCAATGAGTGACTTTTTTTTTGAGACAGGGTCTCACTGTCACCCAGGCTAAAGTGCCATGGTGCTATCTCGGCTCACTGCAACCTCCACCTCCTGCATTCAAGCGATTCTCTTGCCTCAGCTTCCTGAGTAGCTGGGACTATAGGTGCGCACCACCATGCCTGGCTAATTCTTGTATTTTTTGGTACAGACAGGTTTTCACCATGTTGGCCAGGCTGGTCTTGAACTCCTGACCTCAAATGATCCACCTGCCTCAGCTTCCCAAAGTGCTGAGACTACAGGCGTGAGCCACCACGTCTGGCCCAATACGTGAGTTTTTGACCATCCCCAGCAGAGAATTGTCCAAGGAGGCAGGAGACCGGGGTATCAGAGCAGCCTGAGGAACCTGGTCTTGCTCTGTGGCCTCGGGGAGTAGATACCCACTTTGATCTCAAGGTCAGGGCAATCTTGAGGGGATGCTCCCTGCAAGGATGAATCCTTATGCTAGTGACAAGATGTGGGTGACACATCCTTACTCTCTGCCCTGACGGTCTGTCCTCTGTCTGGGGGGTGGGGGTCTCTGGGCACCAGCCAGGGATGTGGTATTAAAGGCTCCATGTCTGGGGCTGTGCACACTCCCAGGTGACTGTCACCCTGTGTCCTCTATGCTGACTGCAACACCCACCCTCCCCGCACACAGCCAGTACAGCTTTCTCTGGCCTTCCACCCCCAGAGACCTGGGCCTACCTGCGCCCCCTCAACCTGTGGCGAACAGCAGCAGGATGCGCCCCTTCATCACACGCACTCCCCTGCAGCACTGGGCCACTAGTCTTTGGCAAGGGGTGAGGGGGAGGCGACTTGTCCCCAGGTTGTACAACAGGTGACTGGTAGCCCCTAAGAACTGGGTCCCTAAGTCAGTCAGACCTTCCTGTGTGGCCGAGGGCTTCCTTGAGAGCTGCTGTGTGGCTCTGGGCTTTTGGGCCACCTCTCTGGGCCTTAGTTTCCTCATCTGCAGATCAGTGAAGGGCAGACAGGAGCTCCCTTCCCTTGGGGAAACAGCCAGGGGCCTGTACTCCACTAGAGATCCCAGAGCCTCTGGCCAAAGCTTGGGAGAGCAGGGGAGACCCCGCAGGTATGAGTACTCCCCCAGCAAGAATCTGCCAGGTGGTGGCAGAGACCCTTCAGTGGCCCCGTGAGTGGAAGGAGGGGTGCCCCCACTCCTTTAGCCAGGAGCTTCTGTTTGAAGGAGTCCCAGGCTAAATGAAGTTGGAAAACCACCAGCCCCCAGACGCTCTAAAGACCTTTCAGGGGAAGCATCTTGGTTCTGGAGTCCAAAGTCCTGACCTGACCAGTCTCAGCAAATGTCGACAACTCCCACCTCCTGTGTGCAGCCCCCCAGCCTCCGCCAAGCCCCAGGGCTAGAGCTCTACCTCCCCTCCCAATGGCACCCCCTATAACACAGCATTTCCCAGGGCCGGGCCGGCTCTGGCTCTCCCATAGGCAGCTTCTCTCTCAGGCAACCGCGACTTGGCAAATTCCACCCGTGCCCCCACCTCATTGGCAAGTGACACTGGCACTGCCTCCAAAACAGTCCTGGACCCAACGACTCTCCCTCTCTCCCATCCAGTGTCAGGCCCAGGCTGCCACAGCTCCCTGGGGGTGATGTCACCCCTCCCACTCGACTCTGGCTCCCACTCTGCCTCCCTCCCAGCAGCTGGGCCACCTTTTTTTTTTTCCAAGACAGAGTCTTGCTCTGTCGCCCAGGCTGGAGTGCAGTGGCACAATCTCAGCTCACTGCAACCTTCACCTCCCAGGTTCAAGCAATTCTCCTGCCTCAGTCTCCCGAGTATCTGGGATTACAGGTGCCTGCCACCACGCCTGGCTAATTTTTGTATTTTTAGTAGAGACGGGGTTTTATCATATTGGCCAGGCTGGTCCCGAACTCCTGACCTTGTGATCCGCCCACCTTGGACTCCCAAAGTGCTGGGATTACAGGTGTGAGTCAGTGCATCCGGCTGCCACCTTTTTAATCTGTGTATTGAAGTATGAGATGAAAATAGAAAAGCACACGAAGCACTGGTATAGACACATCTTCCAAACTGGGTACACCTGTGTCATAGATCCGACACAGAACCTGGGCGATCGGTCACTGAGTGACACATATCCCCTGCCTGAGGCTGTCCCACCGAGCACAAGGGCATCTTCTATCTGGTTGTACCTGCCGTGCACCCCACTCCTGCCTCTGTCCTGGAACATGAAGCCTTGTCCACAACCTGTATCCTGTTCATTACCTTTCTCTCCTCCCTACTTGAATGTCAGCTCCAAGGAGCTGGTGACTGTGTCCTTCTTGATCACCCAGCACCCTGCCAAGTGCCAGACACAGAGTACGTGCTCACGAAACTCTGGGCGGCAAACGAACGACCGTGCCAGAGCAGTGGGCACTGGAGAACTGTGCATGTGCAGCCAGCAGCAAGTCACAGTGAGGGCGCCCTCACTCACCCAGTTCTCTGTCTTCCTGGCCCGACGCTCCAGCCCCTTCTGAAGGCGCTCCCCTACGCCTCCTGAGGCCTGAAACTCATCCACCAGCTGCTTGGTGTGGGCCCACTCCTCCTCACTCACGATGGGCTGCAGCGCCTTCAGGTAGTGGTCCAGGGACTGCTGGAGAGGGGGCACGGGCAGCCGTGGCAGTGCATCCTGGTGTGCCTTGAAGCGGCCGGAAGCTTTCATCAAGGAGGAGGGCTTCAGGAAGCCCAGAGGCTTCACCTGCAGGCAGCAGAATATCCCGTTCATTCCCTCCCAGGCTCTGGAGCCCTGGCAGCCCCAAAGCTGTAGTCCTGGGCACTTATGTGCCCATCCCTGGGGGCAGAGACGGCCTCTTGGGTAGGGCTGGCCCTGGCCTCCCAGCCCTAGAGCTCTAGGTGTCCCCGCCTCTCTGGGGCCTGGAGATGCAGGTAGGGATGGGGGAGGGTGGGGTGTGGCCATGGTTCTTGGCAAGGCTCAGGGGAACCAAGTCAGGATAAATGGCACCTTTGGGGTGGCAGAGGTGAGGGGGACCGCCCACCTGTTGGGTTGCACAGGCCCCTCCTTTCTCACCCTGGAAGAGGAGCCAGCCAGTCTGGAGTGGTGACTGTCCCTCTTGGAGGTCCTCACCTCCTTTTCTCCCACCCTTTCCAGGTTGAGAAATAGAAGGGAAGAAGGGAGAATCACAGAGAGCCAGACAATGGCAGCACCTTCGGGTGAGGGGCCTTGGGCTTCCTCCTGCCTTTGAGATGGGGCGGGGTGGGGTGAGGGCAGTGCTGTGGCGAGAGAGCCGGGTGGCCTGGCATGGAGGGTGAGAGGCGGCAGAGAGAGAAAGAGAAAGTCCGGGAGGCCGTGGAGTGGGCAGAAAGAGACAGGAGGGCCCGAGGCTGCTCTTGCAGCGGGCAGGCGAGCGGCAGGAGCTCTGTTCCGTACCTTCTCTCTCTGCTGCCCGTCCTCCTCCATGGCAGGACTGAGGTTCTGGGCCCTGTCTGTCTGCCTTGGCTGGATCTCTAAGCCTAACTCTGCTACAAAGTAGGTGAGCAGAACCTAGCCAGAGGCAGCCACTTGCCTGGACTGGAAAGAGAAGACAGGAGCCAAGATTCAGGGGGAGGCAGGTGGCAGTGGCAATGGCTGTGGTGGCATCGGGGGTTGTTGCAGTGGCAGGGGAAGCTCCTGGACTCTAGAAGCTGCTCCACCCTCCCGAGCTCCCATAAGTAGAGGAATGGGGAGCAGGTGAGAGGGCTAGTGGGGGGCATTCCAGTAGAAGGGAACCTGGAAAGTTCTTTTCTTTCTTCTCTGCATGGACTCAGTGCCAGGGAGTCAGGCCAAAAGGTAATAAAAAATCCACCTGTCAGAATCTGCGAAGATCTTTTTGATGAGGGAAAACTTGGCTGGAGGACAGAGACTGCCTGGCCGCTGAGGTTACACCACAGCCCTGGGATCGGTCCTGAAATTAGGGTTGGTGCAAGGGAGCAGACACCAGGAAAAGGCCATCAGTGGATGGGACAGCCAGAAGCCCTGCCTATTTCCTGTTTCTCTCTAGGACTCCTGGGACCCATCTGAGCCATCCCTCTACGAACACTCATTTTTTCCCGAGCTGTGGCTCATTCAGCTAGGGTCCAAGAGTGGAGGACTTTTGGTATGAAAAATAAACCAAAGGATGCTGGGATTGGGCTGGATTTGAATGAGCAGGTCCAGGGGACTCTGGGCAAGTCCCTCCTTGCCTCAGTTTCTCTGCAGGAAAGTAACCAGGCCAGTTGGATGGTCCTGGAGGATGATCTAGAGGCTGTTTGTGGGATGGATGCAGCTTGGGAGACAGTGACAAGGGTGCGGTGGAGGCTCAGGGTGTTGCAACACCTAAAAGAGCCTCTAAGCCTGAGCCTGGATGCACCCTCCGCCCTCTGGCCCCGTAGTGTGTGTCTGAGACAGAGTGAGACACCAGCAACATATGCTTGGATCAGGGACGGAAGGGACTGAAATTAGGCTAGCATGCGGGCTGCCCTCCAGGGAGGACTGAGGGGTAGATATAGCCAGGGTGGGGAAGGGGGCTAGAGGAGAGGATATAGCCAGGGTGGGGAAGGGGGCTGGAGGGGAGGATACAGCCAGGGTGGGGAAGGGGGCTGGAGGGGAGGATACAGCCAGGGTGGGGAAGGGGGCTGGAGGGGAGGGAGGCCATGGGGCTGCCACCTGCCAGTTCTGAGGCCTTTCTAGCTTGATACCTCCGCGTGTTTCTCTGGCCACACACAATTCCCCAGGGACCATCTGATAAACCAAAGGAGTCTGACCAACTGGACAGGGTCGGAGAAGTGGCTCTAGCCTAAGCGTGCGACGGGTGTGTGAATGAGAGAATAACTGGGAGAGTGAGCTAGGGTCTGGACGCTCCTGGTCTCTCTCCCCCACGGGCCTGTCTCTGGGTCTAAGGGTGGGGGTGCTAACTGAAGCCGGGGTCCCCCTTGTCTTTCCCGGGTCGTTGGAATTGAATGCTCCAGGACGTGGGTTCAATCCCGCTTCTGACCTTGCGCCCCAATCTCCTGCTCTGCCAAACCTGGGACGCCCGCCTGACCCCACCCCATCAGCTGGAGGCCGGATCGGACAGCGGCCGCAGGACGCGGTCTCCGTTCCCGGACGCAGCCACACGGCCCGCCCACGCCGTCCAGGGCCCTCAGGCCCCGGCTCCGCCGCACTCACCACGGTCCTGGCAGCGAAGGCTAACATCTTCGCTGCCCGTCCGCGGACACGCAGTCCGCTCCGCCCCACACACCGGGCAAAGTCCGCGCCGCCGCCGCCGCGGCTGGGGTCGGTGGGTCCTTGCTAGAGCCTTCGGGCCAAGGTCGCTGAGTTACCGCCGCCAGCCAGTAGAGGCAGCCCCGCGCCCACCCTCTGGGCCGGGCGGCCTGCAGGCAGGCACCCGGGGAGCAGGACTCGCGAGGCGGGGCCTGGGCCGGTAGCGGGCCCCGGGCGGGCAACCGGGCCCGGGAGGTTGGCTGCGGGGCGGGGGCGGGGCATCGATGGGGCGGGTCCTCCTTGGGGAGGGACAGGAGGGGCGGGGACGGAGGGGCGGGGCGTCGCCCGATAGCGGGTCGTAGTAGGGTGGCTGCGAGCCGGGGGCGGGACCACGGCGGGGGCGGGGACACAGGGGCAGGGCCGAGGGCGAGTCATTGGTTGGGAGGCCCTTCGAGTCATTGAGACCTGTGGAGGAGGAAGGGGGAGGTCACCGTCCAGCTGTCTCTCCCCCGCCCCCACATGTCTTCTAGGCTGTTGGAGGTAGTGGTGTGCACCTTTCCATCTCTGTCTGGTGTCCCTGAGCGTAACTCTTAGAGTGATAGGAAAACACAACCATGTTGACCGGGGAATGTCCTCTAATATTCCTTGGGTTAGGGTCAGTACCACCCACAAAGATGACAGGTGGTATTCCGGGACAGGAGACTGTCCCGGAAAAACATGGCTGCGCACAACCCAAACTTGACGCCCCGCACAATCGTGGCAGTCACGGCGCCCGACGTTCGGGCGGCCGTGAGCGGGCCTGGTGCTTGGCGGCCGTTGGCGCGCAGGCGCCCCGCGCGCCCCGCACTGACATGGCCGTCGCCCGGGTCCACGCTTCCGCCGCGCGCCGGCCGTTTATAGGCATGCTCACTGAGCGCCCCGCACCGACATGGCGGCCGTCTTTGGTGGGGTGACTTCAACTCTCGGTTTTCGGTTATAGCCGGCTGGCGCTCACTTGTCTTCGGGAAGCTCGGAGCCTTTGGTGGAGCCGGGGAGAGGAAGGGTGGGTGCAAGAGTGAAAGGCGAGAGGGGACTGCAGGCATCCGGGCGGGCTCCTGGCCGGAGCAAGATGGCTGAGGGCGAGCGGCAGCCGCCGCCAGGTAAGGCCAGCGGGGCCAGGCCGGGCCGGGGTCGGGTAGGGTGGGGGCGGTGCCAGGTGTGGGAGGCTCAGGAGGGCGAGAGTCAGGACACGGAGGAACTGGAGGGGCAAAAGCTGAGGGGCCCCGAGGAGGAACTGAGTTGAATGGCCTTAGGGGAGAGGTGGGTGGTGGGGCGCCGCTGGGGAGGGAACCAGGGGCTGCAAAGGGGTGGTGATTCGGGCGCAACTCTGGGTTTTGTGGGAGTCCAGGCTGCCCTAATGCCGGGTGGGCAGTGCCGTGGTCATAAGGGGGGCCTTTTGCATCTCTGGGCAGCGCGTGCTTAAGTAAGCTGTTGACCTGGTGGGGAAGCTGCCAGGGAAAGGGGCGAAAGTGATTCCGGAGGCTGCCGTCTTTATTAGTCGCTGCTCAGGGGATGGGGTGGTGCTCGGTGGGCCTGCGCCTGCCTCGCCCCCAGTTTCAGCCTCCGCGCCCTGCTCACCCCTCATCCTCCTACTCTCTGGTTCCAGTGCCTGAGAATTTATTGAGGGAAACTGCCCGTGGTGTCGAAATCCCTAATTTTAAAAGGCTGGTTGTGCAAGGAGGTTAGGTCTCTCTCTGGCATCTCCTTCGGTAACTCTTATTTACCCTGTGGCCTCTGTTTAGTTCATCTTAAATAACTGGGTTGGAGGTGCTACGGAAGGATCTTCTTAGAGACCCCTTTTCTGGAGAAGGGGAAGGCTGTTTGCCGACCTACCTTGAACTAAGAAGGACTGGCCATAGATAACTTTTACATTCCCGACAGAGAGGCAAATAGGTTGGCCGACCAAACACAGCTAATGTTTTGAAAGCATTTGATATTCTTGCTATCCTGTCTCCAATTTTGTGGTCCCTGAGAAGGTCTCAGGAGGGAGAAATGTTGAAAATCAGAAAAGGCATCCCCTCCATGCCCCACAAAAGAGATGAACAAAGAGCTGGGTTCTGTTTCTTAGGACATTCAAAACCAGATATTTATTTTGTACAAAACCTCTGTGTGTGTGCCCTTAGAACAAGGGTGTCCAGGCCAGGCGCGGTGGCTCATGCCCGTAATCCCAGCACTTTGGGAGGCCGAGGCGGGCGAATCACCTGAGGTGGGGAGTTTGAGACCAGCCTGACCAATATGGAGAAACTCTGTCTCTTCTAAAAATACAAAATTGGCCTGGCGTGGTGACACATGCCCGTAATCCCAACTACTAGGGAGGATGAGGCAGGAGAATCGCTTGAACCTGGGAGGCAGAGGTTGCAGTGAGGTGAGATCATGCCATTGCACTCCAGCCTGGACAACAAGAGTGAAACTCCGTCCCCCCGCTCCCCCCAAAAAAACAGGGGTGTCCAATCTTTTGGCTTCTCTAAGCCACATTGGAAGCAGAATTGTCTTGGGTCACACATAAAATACACTAACACTAACGATGGCTGATGAGCTAAAAAAAGTCACAAAAAGAAAAAAATCTCAATGGTTTTATGTTTCTTTTTTTTGAAACAGTGTCTCACTCTGTCCCGCAGGCTGAAGTGCAGTGGCGTGATCTCGGCTCACTGCACCCTCTGCCTCCCGGGTTCAAGCGATTCTCCTGCCTCAGCCTCCTGAGTAGCTGGGACTACAGGTGCGCCACAATGCCTGGCTAATTTTTGTATTTTTAATAGAGACGGGGTTTCACCATATTGGCCAGGCTGGTCTCGAACTCCTGACCTCGTGATCCGCCTGCCTCGGCCTTCCAAAGTGCTGGGATTACAAGCGTGAGCCACCATGCCTGGCCTATGTTTTAAGAAAGTTTACAAATTTGTGTCTGGCTACATTCAAAGCTGTCCTGGGCTGTGGGTTGGACAAGCTAGCCTTAGAAGTTCTGGTAATGACTCTGGGCACAGTGGCTCACACCTGTAATCCCAGCACTTTGGGAGGCCGTCACGGGCGGATCACTTGAGGTCAGGAGTTCGAGACCAGTCATGGCCAACATGGCAAAACCCCGTCTGTATTCAAAATACAAAAATTAGCTGGGTGTGGTGGCACACGCCTGTAATCCCAGCTACTTGGGAGGCTGAGGCAGGAGAATCACTTGAACCCAGGAGGCGGAGGTTGCAGTGAGCCGAGATTGCTCCACTGCACTCCAGCCACTGCACCCCAGCCTGGGCGAGAGAGCTAGACTCCATCTCAAAAAAGAAAAAGTTCTGGTAATGACATCAGGAGATAGGAGATATAAGGCAACCACTGTTATCAGTGAGATGAATGTGTCCCTGAAGATGAATGGGGGTGGGGAGTGGGAGGAGAGAGAACCTGTGCCCTGAAAGAGAGGAAGGCTCAGGGAGGTTATCTATGGCTGGAAAGAGCCAGGTCCCTGGTTGTGGTCCTTTTTTGAAATTTGAGGCAGAACTTTTGGGAACAACTGGAAAGAACTTCTTTTTTGTTTTTTTTTTTTTGAGACAGAGTTTCACTTTGTCACCCAGGCCGGGGTGCAGTGGTGCAATCTCAGCTCACTGCACCCTCCGCCTCCTGAGTTCATGCGATTCTCGTGCCTCAGCCTCCCAAGTTGCTGAGGTGCCCACCACTGTGCCGGGCTAATTTTTTGTATTTTTAGTAGAGATGGGATTTCGCCATGTTGGCCAGGCTGGTCTCAAACTCCTGGCCTCAAGTGATTCGCCCGCCTTGGCCACCCAGAGTGCTGGGATTACAGGCGTGAGCCACCGTGCCTGGCCAAGAAGTTCTTTTTTTTTTTTTTTTTTGAGAAGGAGTCTCGCTCTTTCACCCAGACTGGAGTGCAGTGGCGCAATCTCGGCTCACTGCAGGCTCCGCCCCCCGTGGTTCACGCCATTCTCCTGCCTCAGCCTCCCGCGTAGCTGGGACTACGGCCACCCGCCACCTCGCCCGGCTAATTTTTTGTATTTTTAGTAGAGACGGGGTTTCATCGTGTTAGCCAGGATGGTCTCGATCTCCTGACCTTGTGATCCACCCACCTCGGCCTCCCAAAGTGCTGGGATTACAGGCCTGAGCCACCGCGCCCGGCCAGGCCAAGAAGTTCTTTTTTTTTTTTTTTTGTATTTTTTTAGTAGAGACGGGGTTTCACCGTGGCCTCGATCTCCTGACCTCGTGATCCGCCCGTCTCGGCCTCCGAAAGTGCTGGGATTACAAGCGTGAGCCACCGCGCCTGGCCGCCAAGAAGTTCTTAATGTATTGATGAAAACTTTGGATTTTGGAGTCGTACATATCTGGCTTTGCCTGGCAAGTCACAGCCTCTGTGAGCCTCAGTTACTTCTCTCTTTTTTAAAATTTCTTTTTTTTTCCCCTAAGAAAAAGCCTCAGTTATTTCTTAAAATGAGGCTACTATACTTTCTTCATAGAATTGTAGTATGTGTTCCATAAGAAGACGTGTGCAAAGCATGGGACATAGTAGGCGATCAGTAAATGCTGATTGCCCTTATCTTTTTCAAAGTTTCAAAGTTGTACAGGTTGAACATGTAGACGAGTTTCAAATGGCTGATGATAATGCTGTATATTATAGTCTTTGTTGGGGGGCTTAGGAAGGAACATTTCTAAAATTCTGAATGTTGATTTTATACTGTGAGGTTGTTGGGAATCCACTGTCCCTTGGAACCTATGTCTCTATAACCTGAGGCTGGAGAGACTGGGCGTGACCTCGTTTATCATAGTCCTGCCTTTGAAGCCTTGTTTCTTTGATTCAGGATTGTGTGTTCTGGCAACTTGTGTGTGTTTCATCAGTAATTTGTTATAGTGCTTCCTGGTAAGGTAGCCTTTTCCCAAACGTGGACTGGCCTGAAGGTGCTCTTCCTGTGAAATATCCCGGTTAAATAATGTCAGGAATGCCGTCCCTTTTTTTTTTTTTTTTTTTTTTATTTGAGACAGAGTCTCACTCTTTCACCCAGGCTGGAGTGCAGTAGCGTGATCTTGGCTTAGTGCAACCCCCGAGGAGAGCTGTCCCTTTGCAGAGAATGGTTATCTCACACGTACAAAAGGGCTGTATGTTCCCAAAGATTATTTCCAAGTTGATTATTTGGAATGTGGGACACATTTTCCCATAAAAGCAATGTGGTTGGGTTACTAGTCTGACCTACAAAGCTTTTTATTTGGCATCTTAGTTGAAGTGCCAATTTACTAATAGCAGGGGGCCTCAGTTTTGGGTTCTGGGAACAGAGCTTGCAGGACAGGTGGGAGGAGGAAGAGAGCTTCTGGTCTCTTTCTGGGGCCTTGGTTTGAGTTAGGCAGAGATTTGTCTTTCTCTAAACTCAGGTTCTCTATCCTTCTCCTTAGGTCTCCAAGTCCCCTGGCACTTTTCTTTTCTTCAGGACCTCTCCAGACGGGCTCTATTTCTCCACATGTTGTATGTTTCAGAAACTTCTTAGGTCCCTGTCCCTTTTTCTCCATGTAGCTGATATCAGCCAGGTTTTAGGAGGAAGGCAGGGGGACAAATTTATACCAGGTTGTGAGTGATTGATAGTCCTTTACTCTTCCACTTTAGGGAGAGTTTGCATTTTTTTTTTTTTTTTTGAGATGGAGTTTCACTCTTGTTGCCCAGGCTGGAGTACAGTGGCATGATCTTGGCTCACCATAAGCTCTGCCTCCTGGGTTCAAGTGATTCTCCTGCCTCAGCCTCCCGAGTAGCTGGGATTACAGGTGCCCACCAGCATGCCCGGCTAATTTGTTTGTATTTTTAGTAGAGACGGGGCTTCACCATGTTGGCCAGGCTTGGTCTCAAACTCCCAACCTCAGGTGATCCACCAGCCTCCGCCTCCCAAAGTGCTGGGATTACAGGCCTGAGCCACCATGCCTGGCCAACTGCCTCCTAGGTTCAAGTGATTCTTCTGCCTCAGCTTCGCAAGTAGCTGGGACTACAGGTGTGCGCTACCATGCCCCACTAATTTTTTTTTTTTTTTTTGAGAGAAGTCTCGCTCTGTCGCCTGGTCTGGAGTGCAGTGGTGCGATCTCGGCTCACTGCAACCCCCACCTCCTGGGTTCAAGCGATTCTGCCTGCCTCAGCCTCCTGAGTAGCTGGGATTACAGACACTCGCCACCATGCCCGGCTAATTTTTTTTTTTTTTTGAGACGGAGTCTCGCTCTGTTGCCCAGGCTGGAGTGCAGTGGTGCGAGCTTGGCTCACTGCAAGCTCCGCCTCCTGAGTTCACACCATTCTCTCACCTCAGCCTCCCAAGTAGCTGGGATTACAGGCATGCACGAGCTCGCCCAGCTAATTTTTTTTTGTATTTTTAGTAGAGACAGGGTTTCTTTTATTTTTTGAGACAGAGTCACACTCTGCTGCCCACGCTGGAGTGCAGTGGCGTGATCTCGGCTCACTGCAAGCTCTGCGTCCCATGTTCTCGCCATTCTCCTGCCTCAGCCTCCCGAGTAGCGGGGACTACAAGCACCCCCCACCACGCCCAGCTAATTTTTTGTATTTTTAGTAGAGACGGGGTTTCACCGTGTTAGCCAGGATGGTCTCGATCTCCTGACCTTGTGATCCGCCTGCCTCGGCCTCCCAAAGTGCTGGGATTACAGGCGTGAGCCACTGCGCCTGGCCACGCCTGGCTAATTTTTGTTATTTTTAGTAGAGACAGGGTTTCGCCATGTTGACCAGGCTGGTCTTGAACTCCTGAGCCCAGGTGATCTGCCCGCCTCTGCCTCCCAAAGTGCTGGGATTACGGACATGAGCCACCTCGCCTGGCTAATTTTTAAATTATTTGTAGAGATGGGGGTCTCCCTATGTTGCCTGGGCTGGTCTTGAACTCCTGGGCTCAAGTGATCCTCCCGCCTGGGCCTCCCAAAGTGCTGGGATTACAAGTGTGAGCCACTGTGCCTGGTCTAGATTTTATTCTTTCTACAAGTTATGAAAATTTCCATTATGTGGGCATATAATTAATTATGCATCATCTTATCAATTGATATTTGGGTTGTTTCTAATTTTTTTTTGTTTTCAAGACAGGGTCTTGCTCTGTCACCCAGGCTGGAGTGCAGCTCACTTCAGCCTCAGCCTCCTGGGCTCAAGTGATCCTCCTGCCTCAGCCCCCAAGTAGCTAGGACTACAGGTGTGCACCACTACACCTTTAGGCGGGGTGCGGTGGCTTATGACTACAATCCCAGCACTTTGGGAGGCCAAAGTGGGTGGATCACACCTGAGGTGTATTTTTTGTGGAGATGGGGTTTGGCCATGTGGTCCAGGCTGGTTTCAAACTCCTGGACTCAAGCAATCTGCCTGCCTCGGCCTTCCGAAGTTTTGGGATTACAGGCGGGAGGCACTGTGCCTGGCCTAGATTTTATTCATTTTATAAGCTATGAAAATTTTTATTATGTGGGCATATCTTTTTTTTTCTCTTTTTTTTATTTGAGACTGAGTCTTGCTGTGTTGCCCAGGCTGGAGTGCAGTGGCGTGATCTTGGCTCACTGCAGCCTCTGCCTCCTGGGTTCAAGCGGTTCTTCTGCCTCAGCCTCCCGAGTAGCTGGGATTACAGGTGTGCGCCACCATATCTGGCTAATTTTTTATATTTTTAGTAGAGATGGAATTTCGCTATGTTGGCCAGGCTGGTCTCGAAGTCCTGGCCTCAAGTGATCTACCCGCCTCGGCTTCCCAAAGTGTTGAGATTACAGGTGTGAGCCACCACATCCGGCCTCTTTATTTATTTTATTTATTTATTTTTAAGACAGTCTCACTCTGTCACCCAGGCTGGAGTGCAGTGGAACAGTCCAGCTCACTGCAACCTCTGCCTCCCCAGTTCAAGTGATTCTCCAGCTTCAGCCTCCCAAGTAGCTGGGATTACAGGTGTGTGCCATCATGCCGGGCTAATTTTTGTATTTTTTTAGTAGAGACGGGGTTTCAATATGTTTCTCAGGCTGGTCTGGAACTCCTGACCTCAAATGATCCACCCACCTCAGCCTCCCAAAATTCTGGGATTACAAGCGTGAGTCACCATGCCGGACCTGGGCATATCATTATTTACCCATTGCCTTATCAACTGATATTTGAGTTGTTTCTTTTTTTTTTTTTTTTCCCCCGAGATGGAGTCTTGCTCTGTCAACCAGAGCCGGAGTGCAATGGCACGATCTCAGCTCACTGTAACCTCTGCCTCCTGGGTTCAAGCAATTCTCCTGCCTCAGCCTCCTGAGTAGCTGGGATTACAGGCGTGTGCCACCACACTTGGCTGATTTTTGTATTTTTAGTAGAGATGGTGTTTCACCTTGTTGGCCAGGCTGGTCTCGAACTCCTGATCTCGTGATCTACCTGTCTTGGCCTCCCAAAGTGCTGGGATTACAGGTGTGAGCCACCACGCCCAGCCTATTTGGGTTGTTTCTAATTAATAAAAAAATTTTTTTTTTTTTTTTTTTTTGAGACGGAGTCTCGCTCTGTCCCCCAGGCTGGAGTGCAGTGGTACAATCTCGGCTCACTGCAACCTGCGCCTCCTGGGTTCACGCCATTCTACTGGACTACAGGCCGCCACCACCCGGCTAATTTTTTGTATTTTAGTAGAGACAGGTTTCACCTTGGTCTTTACCTTTGATCCCGTGTCCGCCCGCCTCGGCGAGCCACCGCGCCCAGCCAATAAAAAAAATTTTTATTTGAGACAGAGTTTCACTCTTGTTGCCTAGGCTGGAGTGCGATGGCACGATCTTGGCTCACTGCAACCTCTGCCTCCCGGTTCAAGCAATTCTCCTTCCTCAGCCTCCCAAGTAGCTGGGATTACAGGCATACGCCACCACACCTGATTAATTTTATATTTTTAGTAGAAATGGGGTTTCACTATGTTAGTTAGGTGCGTCTCCAACTCCTGACCTCAGGTGTGATCCACCCACTTTGGCCTCCCAAAGTGCTGGGATTGTAGTCATAAGCCACCGCGCCCCGCCTAAAAATGTTTTTTTTTTTTTTTTTTAAAGTAGAGATGGGGTCTCGCTATGTTGCCCAGGTTGGTTTCAAACTCCTGGACTCAAGTGATCCTCCCACCTGGGGCCCCCAAAGTGCTGAGATTACAGGTGTGAGCCACTATGCCCAGCCTTTTTTTTTTTTTTTTGATGCATTAAGCACCTTTGTGTATACCTTTGTGTTTCCATGAGCACATCTGAAAGATAGATTCCTGTAAGTAGACCTGCTGACTCATTGTGTATATGCAGTTTTTTACTTCAAAAGATTGTCCCCTTAGGAGGTCCTACCAACTAACCTTCCCACCCACAGAGCGGGAGAATTCTTGTTTCCTCTTCCTGGAATCTTATTTTGTTTTTATTGAGACAGAGTCTCGTTCTGTTGTCCAGGCTGGAGTGCAGTGATGTGATCTCAGCTTACTGTAACCCCCACCTCCTGGACTCAGGTGATCCTCTTGCTTCAGCCTCCCAAGTAGCTGGGACTACAGGTGCGCAACCACACCCAGCTAATTTTAAAATTTTTTTTGTAGAGATGGCGTTTTGCCAAGTTGGCCAGGCTGGTCTTGAACCCCTGGACTCAAGTGATCTGCCTGCTTTGGCCTCCCAAATTGCTGGGATTAGGTATGAGCCACCACACCTAGCCAGATGTTTTTAATTTGCCAACCTTATCCAGAAAGAGAAATCACATATAATTTACGTGTCCATGCTTATTCAGGAGGTTGGCAATTTATTCCAAATGTTTACTGCAATTAGGTTTTTTTTTTTTTTTTGAGACGGAGTCTCGCTCTGTTGCCTGGGTTGGAGTGCAGTGGCGCAATCTTGGCTCACCGCAAGCTCCGCCTCCCGGGTTCACGCCATTCTTCTGCCTAAGCCTCCCAAGTAGCTGGGACCACAGGCACCCGCCACCATGCCTGGCTAATTTTTTGGTATTTTTTTGGTAGAGACGGGGTTTCACCACGTTAGCCAGGATGGTCTCGTTCTCCTGACCTCGTGATCCGCCTGCCTTGGCCTCCCAAAGTGCTGGGATTACAGGCGTGAACCACTGCGCCCTACCTGTTTTTTTTCTTCTGTGAATTGCCTGTGTATGTCTGAAACATCAACTTGGTTTTATTTTTCTAACCATCCTGCTCTGGTGGGGAGAGGGAAGGGAGGGCATGGTTATTGAAGGGATTGTCAGTATTGCCCTTCTCTTTCCTCCCCAAAATGAGGGAGGGCAGGAGGCTGGTGGGTTTGGCTTAACAAGCCCTTACTCTGTCCTGGAAGTATGTGTCTGGTTTATTCTAAGGCTCAGGTGTTGGAGTCCTGGTTTAAAAGTGAGAGAGAGGCTGGGCACGGTGGCTCACACCTGTAATCCCAACACTTTGGGAGGCCAAGGCAGGTGGATCACCTGAGGTCAGCAGTTTGCGATCAGCCTGGCCAACATGGTGAAACCTCGTCTCTACTAAAAATGCAGAAATTAGCTAGGCATGGTGACACACGTCTGTAATCCCAGCTACTCAGGATGCTGAGGCAGGAGAATCACTTGAACCCAGGAGGCAGAGGTTGCAGTGAGCCGAGATTGCACCACTGCACTCCAGCCTGGGTGACGGAGTGAGACTCTGTCTCAAAAAAAAAAAAAAAAATTAGCTGGGTGTGGTGGCACGTGCCTGTAATCCCAGATACTCAGGAGACTGAGGCAGGAGAATCACTTGAACCCTGGAGGTGGAGGTCACATTGAGCCAAGATCATGTCACTGGACTCCAAGCCTGGGCAGCAAGAGGAAAACTCTGTGTCAAAAAAAAAAAAAAAAAAAAAGGGGGAGAGGGAGTGTGTGTGTTGTAGGGGAGGATTCTATTTACCTGTTTGTTTTTTCATTTTTTTTTGTCAAGATTCTTCGGAGGAGGCCCCTCCAGCCACTCAGAACTTCATCATTCCAAAAAAGGAGATCCACACAGTTCCAGACATGGGCAAATGGAAGCGTTCTCAGGTACCTGTGGTGTCTGCACTTTAGGGTTGGAACTGTGGTGAGAAACTTGGGCTTTTCAAAGACAGTGGTTTTCCTGACATGACGGTGGTGAGTTCCTGGCCCTTCTTGCTCTTGGAGCCTGAGTTTTCAGAAGCTAGGGAGAAAGGTGACAGGGGAGCTGGCTGTACCTTCCTTTTAGAGGCAGTACTCAGAGATGCTTTATCAGGAAGGTTGCCTACTTTATCAGGCTGGTGCCAGGGTAGCCCGGGAGAGTTCCGCTCCTGGTTCTCATAAGCCGTTGCCCCTTGAGTGTTGCTGTATTGGCCGAACATGGGTGTTTGAAATGATGGAGCGAGTCACTTTGATTCTTGGCTGCAAGTAACAGCAAGTGTGGCAGCCAGTGCCTCAAGGGGAGAAGAGGCTATCTCATGGAAACTTTGGCCAGGGATATGGCTAAGCCTGCAAATACCTAGGAGCTGGGACCCAGAGCACTGGGCACAGACTGGCTTTCTCTGCTGCTCAGCTGAAATGATGGGGAGAAGATAACTACTTTTACCTCCCAGGCTTCTGGTACAGGCTATGGAAAGACAAACTGAGCAAAAGAAAGCTAATTTCAATTTCTCAGGGAAGGCCTCTGGCCCAATTCTCGTCAGGCTTCTGCCCCTGGCCTGGTGAGCTGGGCTGGAGAGTGTTCCTCGTACAGAAGGCTGGGTACAGGGGTCCTCGCATGCCAGGCAGATTCTCCAGGAGACCTACACCCTACAGCTTCTATGCCTTGTCCTCACTGGGGCTTGGGGCCATCTAAGCCTGTCAGGTTCCTTTTTCACAAGCCTGCCCTCTCAGTGTTTGGAAATGGTTATCATGTCTTTTCTGAATCTTCACCAGGATCAACAGTCCCTTCAGCCTCGGGGGCAGCTTGGTCCCTTCAGCTGCTCAAAGGATACGGTTTCAGTCCTTTCATCATCTTGGTTGCTTTACCTCAGAGTTTCTCAATGTCAGCATTATGGACATTGGGGGGCAGATAATTCTTCACTGTAGGAGGCCGTCCTGTGCCATGTAGGACGTTTGGAATATCTCTGGCTTCTACCCACTAGATGTTGGCAGCATGCCTTTCCCCAGCTGTCACAACTAGCATTGTCTCCAGATCTTGTCAGATCTTCTCTGAGCCAGATTGCTCTAGTTGAGAACCTGTTCGTTTGTCTGAATCCAAATGTGACACTTCCTTTGCTGCTTCTCATCCATGTGTTCCAGCGTAGCTGCAGTCAGGACAGGGGCTCAGACTTGCCCTGGCCTGGGAGAGTTGCTTTGGAGAGGCCTGGCCTGCTGGGGGTCATCCCATGGCTGGCAGGAGGATCTTGGTATAGGAATACTTCCTTCTAGATATCAGGGCTTGTCTCAGGGCTTACTGTGGACACCCTGGCTTGGATAAGGAGAAAGGAAGAATGAGAGAGGAAAAAGGGATGAAGAAGAAACAAAACCAATCAGGAGTCACTTGTTCCCAGCAACTGCCTCTCTAGGGGCCTGCACCTCAATGCTATTTTTTTTTTTTTTTTTTGAGACAGGGTCTCATTCTGTCCCCCAGGCTGGAGTTCAGTGATATGATCATGGCTCTCTGCAGCCTCCACCTCTTGGGCTCAAGCAATCCTCCCACCTCAGCCACCTGAGTAGCTGGGACCATAGACACATACCACCACGCCTGGCAAACTTTTTTAATTTTTTGTAGAGATGGGGTCTCACTATGTTGCGCAGGCTGGTCTCAAGCTCCTGGGTTCAAGTGATCCTCCTGCCTCAGCCTCCCAAAATGCTAGGATTATAGACTTGAGCCACAACACCTGACCCTCAGTGCTTTCTTATCCCTGTATTGGGTGTCACTGCAGCCTGGCAGGGAAGAGAGTGTCTAGTTGAAAGCTGGGAATGGTTGTGTGGGGAGACCTGTCTGTGGCAGGCATCTGCACTCCAACTTGACAGCCTGGCCTGCCTGTGGTGGCTGATTGCTGGGGGTGAGATACTTGGTGGTACTCCTTGAATTCCTAGTGGTAGAGCATCATGGACAAGCATGTGCCCACTCAGCTTTGAGGTTAGGCTACTGGGTCCTAGCTCCATGTCTAATGAGATCTTGGTCTTGGGAGACCTTGGGCAGATCACTTCTCTTGAAATCTTGGTTTCCGCATCTGTAAGATGGCGACAGCAGTGTCTACCTTATAGGGCTATTGTGTAAAGAAACTGCTGGCAGCAATAGTGAGTACTTGGTTCACTCTGGCTGGAGATCAGCGTGTTGCTGTGGTCACTGTCTTGCCAGCTTTTCTGGAGGGTAGGGGTCGGGTACTTGGCATTACGTTTCTACTTCTGCTATTGGGTTGGGAGTCAGGGTCAGGAGAAGTAGAAAGCTCGGAGCTCTTTGGTTAACTGGTGGAGCTGGGGGCAGATGGTCGGGGGGGGTCTGCCACCCCTCTCCCCATCCCCATTCTCCTCTCTGTTTGGTAGGCATACGCTGACTACATCGGATTCATCCTTACCCTCAACGAAGGTGTGAAGGGGAAGAAGCTGACCTTCGAGTACAGAGTCTCCGAGGTAGGCCCAGGAGGAGCTGCTGCAGCAGCCTTTCCAAAAATAGCTTCAGAGTCGCCCGGCGCAGTGGCTCACGCCTGTAATCCCAGCACTTTGGGAGGCCGAGGCGGACAGATCACGAGGTCAGGAGATCGAGACCATCCTGGCTAGCACAGTGAAACCCTATCTCTACTAAAAATTACAAAAAATTAGCTGGGCGTGGTGGCGGGCGCCTGTAGTCCCAGCTGCTCAGGAGGCTGAGGCAGGAGAATGGCGTGAACCCGGGAGGCGGAGCTTGCAGTGAGCCAAGATCGCACCACTGCACTCCAGCCTGGGTGACAGAGCGAGACTCCCTCTCAAAAAAAAAAAAATAGCTCCAGAGAATCATGGGCTCAGTGCCCACCACGGGGCCAGAGCAGAAAATAAGATTGCCCAAATACATGTGCACTTCACATTTTCATGTCTATATTTCTAATTTTTAAAATCTGTGAATAGATGGATATTTATAAAATTTAGATCAAGGTAAATATGCTGTTTTGTAGTTAGTATTTTTGCTAATTGGTTTTTTTCTTTTTTTTGAGACGTAGTTTTGCTCTTGTTGCCCAGGCTGGAGTGCAGTGGCACGATCTCGGCTCACCAAAACCTCTGCCTCCTGGGTTCAAGCAATTCTCCTGCCTCAGCCTCCTGAGTAGCTGGGATTACAGGCATGTGCCACCACGCCTGGCTAATTTTGTATTTTTAGTAGAGACAGGGTTTCTCCATGTTGGTCAGGCTGGTCTCAGACTCCTGACCTCAGGTGATCTGCCTGCCTTGGCCTCCCAAAGTGCTGGGATTACAGGCATGAGCCACTGTGCCTGGCCTGGTGTGTTTTATTTTATTTTATTTTTTTGAGACGGAGTCTCGCTCTGTCGCCCAGGCTGGAGTGCAGTGGCGCAATCTCGGCTGACTGCAAGCTCCGCCTCCTGGGTTCCCGCCATTCTCCTGCCTCAGCCTCTCCGAGTAGCTGGGACTACAGGTGCTCGCCACCACGCCCGGCTAATTTTTTTTGTATTTTTAGTAGAGATGGGGTTTCACTGTGGTCTCGATCTCCTGACCTCGTGATCCGCCCACCTCGGCCTCCCAAAGTGCTGGGATTACAAGCGTGAGCCACCGCGCCGGGCCCTGGCCTGGTGTTTTTATATAACTTTGGAAATTAAAACAGATTACAAAACAGTAAATGTGCTCACTGGAGAGATCAGTAATAGACATGTGTATGACATTCACAGCAGAGCTGATCTCTCCCTGTGTTTCTCATACCCAGCTTCCAGGGCAGCCCCTCCTGACAGTGGTCACCCAGGAAAGCAAGAGCTTCTCTTCTCCTGCAGTGAGCTGTGCCCTCATTTATTTATCTTATTATTTATTTTTTTAAATACAGAGACCGGGTCTCTCTATGTTATCCAGGCTGGTCTTGAACTCCTGGGCTCAAGCAATCCTCCTGCCTTGGTCTCCCAAAGTGCTGGGGTGACAGATGGGAGCCATCAAGCTTGGCCCCTCATTTATTTAAACAGCCCCCTGTCTTCAGACTGTTAGGTTATCTCAGTAAACATCGCTCCTTGCATATCATTGCATCCCCGCACATAGATCTGTGGGCCTTGTTTCCGAAGGATTCATTCTTAGACGTGGAAATGTGGAGTCAAAGGGCACGTGCATTTTTTTTTGCGTTTGGATTCACACTGCCTGGTGGGTGCTTTTTGGACGTTGTTTCAGAGATAGTTTTGTTTGTGTAGGGAGGGCAAGAGCTGAGGGGAGGCAGATACTGATTAGAAGGTGTGGCCTTACTAGCTGTTTGCTTTTGCTGGATGCTATCTCAGGGCTAGGTCCCAGGGCTAGGACCTAGGCCTCCAGGAGCCTCTTGGGTTCATGTCCCAGTTGGCCCAGAGCCACCTTGAGTCTCTTATCTCAGACACCAGGGCCTGAAGGGCCTCTCTTAGTACTTTGGCCTACCCAGCTCTCTAGCCACAGTCTTGGGCCCGTTGGGTAAGATGTGGCCCTGCCCTGGCCCAGTTTCTCCACCTGCCCCAAGATTAACACTGCGTGCCTCACCCTCATACCCAGCCCCTGGCAGAACTGCCTATTGCCGGGCCTGTCTGGCTGTTAGGTGACCTAGGTCCTGTTATGTCCACTTCAGGAGAACCAGGCCTGTGCTTCTAGACAGCCTTCCCTTGGGAGCCAGGCCCATTAGTGGCTTTTTGGGTTCCTTTTGGGCTCACTCAGTCCTCTGGGACTGAGGCTCTGGGTGCAGGGTGGCTGGGGAAAGGAGGTTCCTCCTGGAGCCTGTGGTGAGGGATGCTCAGCTGTGCTCAGTGGGCCAGGAATGTCATGGAGGAAGGCTAATTAAAGGGGAAGGGTGTAATTACCCCAGCAATCCTTAGCTGCCAAGTCCCCTAATTGCCTGTGGCTTTGATGGTAGCCATCCACACCAAGCAGGTATTGTCTTTTTTTTTTTTTTTTTTTTGAGTTTTTTCTTGTTGCCCAGGCTGGAGTGCAATGGCATGATCTTGGCTCACTGCAGCCCCCACCTCCCAGGCTCAAGCGATTCTCCTGCCTCAGCCTCCGGAGTAGCTGGGATTACAGGTGCCCACCACCACACCCGGCTAATTTTTGTATTTTTAGTAGAAACGGGGTTTCACCATGTTGGCCAGGCTGGTCTCAAACTCCCTACCTCAGGTGCCTTGGCCTTCCAAAGTGCTGGGATTACAGGCGTGAGCTGCTGCGCCCGGCTCAGGTATTGTCTTAGCTCAAAGGCTGTACTTTGGCAGGATTGCAGTGTGGTTACATGCTTGGGTTCTGGAGTCAGGCTGGCTAGTTTCATCACTTGTGAACCAATGACTTTGTCATTTTTGACCTTCTGTTTCCTCATCTGTAGAGTGGTAAGA
This sequence comes from Hylobates moloch, assembly GCF_009828535.3. NCBI lineage: Eukaryota > Metazoa > Chordata > Mammalia > Primates > Hylobatidae > Hylobates > Hylobates moloch. Next base: position 101,316,556 of record NW_026652285.1, read on the forward strand.
GTTAGCAGACTACTCATGGCCCCTTGGGGAAGATTCACTGAGATCCCACGAGTAGGGGTTGTCTTGCATAGTGCCTAACACATACTAAATAAATACTTCGATTGTTATTGGCTATTGTTACCGTTAGGCATTAGTCAGTTCTAATTTTCAATAGTATTGTTGCATAGAAAGCTAGCTCTTGGCTGGGCACAGTGGCTCATGCCTGTAATCCCAGCACCTTGGGAGGCCACAGCGGGTGAATCACAAGGTCAGGCGTTCAAGACCAGCCTGGCCAACATGGTGGAACCCCATCTCTACTAAAGATACAAAAAGTTAGCTGGGCGTGATGGCGGGCACCTATAATCCCAGCTACTTGGGAGGTGGAGGCAGGAGAATCCCTTGAAACCCGGGAGGCGGAGGTTGCAGTGAGCCAAAATGGTGCCACTTTACTCCAGCCCAGGCGACAGTGCAAGACTTTGTCTCAAAAAGAAAAAAAAACTAGCTTTTTAAAAAAATTATTTATTTATTTTTATTTTTGAGATGGAGTCTTGTTCCCCAGGCTGGAGTTCAATGGTACAATCTCGGCTCACTGCAACCTCCGCCTCCTGGGTTCAAACGATTCTCCTGCCTCAGCCTCCCGACTAGCATGTGCCACCATGTCCAGCTAATTTTGTATTTTTAGTAGAGATGGGGTTTCTCCATGTTGGTCAGGCTGGTCTCGAACTCCCGAACTTAGGTGATCTGCCCGTCTTGGCCTCCCTAAGTGCTGGGATTACAGACGTGAGCCACCGCGCCTGGCGAGCTAGCTCTTATTTTAAATGATGCCTGTCCTCCTCTTATGGGGGTTAACATTTTCGATTTTTGCAAAATAAATGTGATAGGAGATTTATTGTTGTTGTTGTTGTTCTGTTTACTTTTTTTAAACTTACAAGGGGGCAAAATTCAAAAATGGCCAGTAAAATTTTAGGGAAGATTTTACTGGTCCTTGAAATCCAAAAAGGAAACACTGGCCTAGGGAGAATGGGAGAGCTGGAGTTGTTCTTTGTGCCTCAAAGGGGTTTCAGCCCCAGTTCCCTTTCTTCCAGCCCTTCTCTCCCAACACAGCAAACAATAGAGGCAGCCCCTACATTCAAAAAGCCCTCTCCTGAAGAGGAGCTGGGAGCCTTTGAATTATTCATTGGCCCAGCTGAGCTAGCAGCTGGGGCCTGGCTCCTGTGACTCTGTCTTCTCTGTCCCCTTCAGTGCCTCGCCTAAGACTGAGATCCCTGGGGAATCTGGGGCTGACTGGTGCTTCCTGGGGCCAAGATGACTGTGCCATCCATTGTAAGCCCCCGTTTCTGCATGGGTTAGGTCTGGCCTGTGCTTATCAGCCATTCCTGGTTTTTCACAAAGCCAGGCTCTGGCAGCACTCTCACATTTCAGCAAGGCAGCTTTATGCCATCCTAGCCCTCTGCCTTAGCCAGGTGTAAAGGGAAATTTCTCCTCTTACAGGCTACTTTTCCTGTCCTCCCATGCCCAAGCCTAGACAAAGGGGAGATGAGAGAGGGCAGCACTCAGGGCCGGTTTCACTTAGGCAGCTGGGGGCATGGCCAGCCTGTTTCATTAGCTTAAGCCTGCCTCTCCCCAGGTACATACATAGCTCTTGGCTGAGTCTTTGCACATGGCAGGCCTGGTCTGCCTTGCCCTTCCAGGCGTAACTTCTCATGTGGGCATCACCCTGCTAGTTCCTGCCCAGTGCCAGGATTTCCTGTAAGTTTCTTCTTACACCGTTTGTTTCCATAGACACAGGCAAGATCCACTTCCTGGCAGGGACTCTTTTCCCAGGACTGAATGGCTGCAGATAGCCTCTGCATTGTACTTTCCACCAGCCCTGGTGCTGGCCTGTTTCTACAAGCCCACCTGGAAGGAGCACCTTCTAACTGACCTTTGGGTTGGACAGACAGCCACCTGATTTCTTCATTGAGTAACACTTTATGTGCCAATGCTGCCTGCACCTCTGACTCTGATTCTACTTCTTGGTCCCTGTCTTCTGTGGGAAAGGTGTAGGGGGATGGGCTCTTAAACTCTGCCACCCTACAAAGCATTGCACATGATGACCTGGCATTTCCACAAAGATTGAGTTGCAAGCTGACTTACCATAGCATTATGTATGAAATAGGTAATGAAACAGGTGGAAATAACCCAAACATTTAACAGTGAGGAATTAAATTAATTATAATGCAGTGGCACGATGAAATGTTATTCACTTAGTAAAAGTTGTCATAAGATTATGTTTATATGTAAATGTGGAATGAGGTTCATGAGGAAAAGGAGCAGGCTGCAGAGCAGAATGTGTCCTGTGATGAATGTATACCATTACCCCGTGCTGGGCACTGTGCACCTTAGGAGGTATTTATCATCAGCCCCATTTTTTAGATGAAGAAACTGAGAGGCTCAGAGTTAGTCACTTGCTCAAGGTCTCACAGCAACTAAATGGTGTTTTAGCTGGGGTTTGAATCCAGGCCCACCATGCTAAACAATATAAAACACTATAAGAAGATAACACAGAAGGATATGTTAAAATGTTTAGTGTAGGCCAGGCACGGTGGCTCACGCCTGTAATCCCAGAACTTTGGGAGGCCGATGCAGGTGGATCACTTGAGGTTGGGAGTTTGAGACCAGCCTGACTAACATGGAGAAACCCTGTCTCTACTAGAAATACAAAAATTAGCTGGGCGTGGTGGCATGCGCCTGTAGTCCCAGCTACTTGGGAGGCTGAGGCAGGAGAATCGCTTGAACCTGGGAGGCAGAGGTTGCAGTGAGCCGAGATCGCGCCACTGCACTCCAGCCTGGGCAACAAGAGCGAAACTCCATCTCAAAAGAAAAAAAAAAAAAGTTTAGTGTATTTCTGGGTGGCAGGATTTCTGGTCATTTTCATTTTCTTCTGTTTATATTTCTGTTTTTTATGATGAGTAGGTATTGCATACTGAACAAAAGGCTTCCATAAAGTCTTTTTAAAAAGATGTCAGGTCTGGAGTTTGCTTGTCTATAGCAGCAGCCCATGGGGTAGGCTGCCTGCAGAAACCAGGTGCTAAAGCCACCCCGTCCCTGTCCCATCAGCCTAGTGTGCTTCCCTCTCTGGAAAGCCCATCATGCTCCCCTGACCCTCCTTCATATTCAGGACAGTCGGGAAGAAAGAGGGATGGGGGAGAGTGGCCAGTAGGGGCCATGCCAAGGGGTCATTGTCTGGCAGCAGTGGACTTCCCTCTGTGGCTAAGCGGGAGCCACTTGCTCTGTAGCTTGGACCCCTCTATTTTGCCTCCACAGGCCATTGAGAAACTAGTTGCTCTTCTCAACACACTGGACAGGTGGATTGATGAGACTCCTCCTGTGGACCAGCCCTCTCGGTTTGGGAATAAGGCATACAGGACCTGGTATGCCAAACTTGATGAGGTGAGGCTGCCACAGGACAGGCCAGGGACTGGGCTGGCAGTGAGGGTGGTTCTGGCACCAGTTGGGGAAGGGCCTGCATTGTATAGCGCTTCTAGGCGTATACAAATCTCAGACAGTTTGTTAAAATGGCAATTTCACTTAGCAAAATTACAAATGAGTTTATACTCTGCTTGGTCATCTTCTGGGAAACACGACTGCACTACAAGGCTGTTTATTAAGTCACTGTATTATAGCAAATTGGAAATGTTCCAAGTATCCAGCTTTAGGGGATCATTTAAGTAAATTAGTCCATCAATATCATGGAGTACTGTGCAGCTATAAAAAGGAATTTTTTTTATTTTTTATTTTATCTTTTTTTTTTTAGACGGAATCTCGCTGTGTCGCCCAGGCTGGAGTGCAGTGGCGCAATCTTGGCTCATGCAAGCTCCACCTCCTGGGTTCACACCATTCTTCTGCCTCAGCCTCCTGAGTAGCTGGGACTACAGGCGCCCACCACCACGCCCGGCTAATTTTTTGTATTTTTAGTAGAGACGGGGTTTCCCCATGTTAGCCAGGATGGTCTTGATCTCCTGACCTTGTGATCCGCCCATCTCGGCCTCCCAAAGTGCTGGGATTATAGGTGTGAGCCACCACGCTTGGCCCCAAGAAGGAATTTTTTTTATAGCTGGGCACGGTGGCTCATGCATGTAATCTCAGAATTCGGGGAGGTTAAGGTGGGAGGATCACTTGAGCCCAGGAGTTTGTGAGTAGGCTGGGCAACATAGCAAGACCCCGTTTCTGCAAAAAATAAGAAATGGTGGTGCACACCTTTGGTCCCAGCTACTTGGGTGGCTGAAGCAGGAGAATGACTTGAGCTCTGGAGTTTGAGGCTGCAGTGAGCTATGATGGAGCCATTGCACACCCACTTGGAATGCTAGCAGCATACTCCATGGTGTGGATGGACTAGTCTATTGAACTGATCCTCTACTGATGTTTTTATTTTTGAATCTTATGAAGGTGTTACCTATTCAAAGCAAACAAAAATAAAAATGCAGGATCTCAGACCCTGTCTAGAAAAGCAGAGTCTACAGGTCCGGGTAGGGACTGGGAACCTGGATTTTCACCAGCTTTCCAGGAGATTCTCATGCCAGTTGTCTACAACTGAGCTTAAGGAAATTTGGGTCCTAATTGCTCTGGCCCAATATTTTCACATGGAGCAGAGGGGAGGACTCAGGACCCAGTGAAGTGCTTGCTGTTCCCAAGAGACGCCCGGGCCTGCCTCTGGACTCTTAAGATGGTACATGGTCTTTTTTTTTTTCTGTTGTTCAGGCTGAGTGCAGTGGCATGATCTCAGCTCCCTACAGCCTTGACCTCCTGGGCTCAAGCAATCCTCCTGCCTCAGCCTCCCAAGTTGTTGGGACTACAGCATGTGCCACCACGCTTGCCTAATTTTTGTATTTTTAGTAGAGATGGGGTTTCATCATGTTGGTCAGGCTGGTCTCGAAATCCTGGCCTCAGGTGATCCGCCCACCTTGGCCTCCTAAAGTGTTGGGATTACAGGTGTGAGCCACTGCTCCCAGCCTTAAGTTATATCTTAAAGCTGACAAATTATAGCTGTACAGCTTGATGGATTTTTACATGTTTTTACCCATGGACTCAGCACTCATGTCAAGTTTTTTACCCATGGATTCACCGCTCATGCCAAGCAATAGAGCATTCTAGCTGGAGTGCTCCCCTTCCCAATTGATATCGCCCAGATTATTCTTTTTTCTTTTTTCTTTTTTAATTTTTATTTTATTATTTTATTTTATTATTATACTTTAAGTTTTAGGGTACATGTGCACAATGTGCAGGTTTGTTACATATGTATGCATGTGCCATGTTGGTGTGCTGCACCCATTAACTCGTCATTTAGCATTAGGTATATCTCCTAATGCTATCCCTCTCCTCTCCCCCCAATTATTCTTATTTCTATTCCATAAATTGATTTTTTTTCCATGTTTCTGAACTTCGTATAACTCTCTGGCTTCTTTTGCTCAATGTCATGTCTGAGTTTCATCCATGTTTTTATGTCTAGCTATAGGTCTTTTTCTTTGCTGTGTAGTATTCCATTGTATGAATATATCACAGTTTATTCATTTCACTGTTGATGGACATTTCCATTGCATTTCCACCTTTTGGCTACTCTAAACAATGCTGTTGTGAACATTCTTCTGCATGTCTTTTGATGGCACATGACACAAGCTCTTGCTGACCTGAGAGTGTGAAGGAAGGTGGCCTGTGTGGGAATCATAGCACTGACCTTCCAGAGTCTCTGTGGGGCTCCAGTGAGTTACCACATGGGAGGGTTGAGGCTTTTTTCCAGATTCCTCCTGTCTTGCCCCTAGACTCCTGTGCCCTGGAAGAATCAGTCGATGATAAGCCGCCTGGGTAGTCTTCTGCTGTGGAAGAATAAATGGTGTCCCTCCCTTTCCTTCTGTGGCCCGTCAGAACAGGGAACCAGGCTGGCCTGGCATGGCAGCGCGGGCCCCCAGTCAGGTGCTGCCCTTGGGCACCTGCCCACTGGGATGCTGCTTAATATGCTGCCACCACTTTGTGTCTCTTGTGTTACCAGGAAGCAGAAAACTTGGTGGCCACAGTGGTCCCCACCCATCTGGCAGCTGCTGTGCCTGAGGTGGCTGTTTACCTAAAGGAGTCAGTGGGGAACTCCACGCGCATTGACTACGGCACAGGTATCTGCTGCTTGTGGGGCTTTGTACTTATCTAGCTTCACTGCTTTCTGTTTTGGGCTTCAGATGGTCTCTGGGCCCTCTGAGCAAGCGAGAGCAATCAAGAATTCGCCAAGCACCTGCAACCTATTGGGGCCAGCTGGGGTTCAGGGTTGTTCATGGGCAGGGTGGTTCAGGGTGGTTTCGTAGGCGTGCAGGGAGGCCCGGATGCTGCAGCTCTGCCGTAGTCCACCAGGGGGAGCTGATGCCCCGTGCATGGTGCTTGCGCAGCGCTGCTTTCTGTTCTTGTGAAAATAGTCTCTTAGCTCCTCATCACCAAAATAATAATTATTGAGCACTTACTGCATGTCAAGGCAGCAGCTTACTGAAGCTTTGAGAAATGGGAACGCTTCTTGGTGGCCTTTGCAGTGTCATGGCACGCCCTCTCCCTTGCACCGCTTGTCTCTTAGCCACATTCTCTGTGCTGTTGGGCTCTTTGGATCTGTGGTGCACGTAAGCCAAGGGACCTGGACTTTGAGGAGAGGGAGTGTGTGGGCACTTTAAAAGGGAAGTGTAGACAGGTGCAGTGGTGCGTGCCTGTAATCCTAGCACTTTGGCATGCTGAGGGGGAGGATTGCCTGAGCTCAGGAGTTTAAGACCAGCCTAAGCAACGTAGCAAGACTCCATCTCTTTTTTAAAAATTTATTTTAAGTTATTTTTATTTATATATTTATTTTTTTGAGACAGGGTCTTGCTTTGTCACCCAGGCTGCAGTGCAGTGATGTGATCTTGCCCCACTGCAGCCTTGACCTCCTGGGCCCAAGTGATCCTCCCGCCTCTGCATCTTTCCACTCCCCAGTACCTGGGACTACAGGTGTGCACCACCAGCCTGGCATTTATTTATTTTTTTGAGACAGAGTCTCACTCTATTGCCCAGGCTGGAGTGCAGTGGCACGATCTTGGCTCACTGCAACCTCCACCTCCTGGGTTCAAGCGATTCTGCTGGGACTACAGGCACACGCCACCATACCTGTCTAATTTTAGGGTTTTTAGTAGAGACAGGGTTTCACCATGTTGGCCAGGCTGGTCTCGAACTCCTGACCTCTGGTGAGGTCACTTCTCCACTCACCTTGGCCTCCCAAAGTGCTGGGACTGGGATTACAGGCATGAGCCACCATGCCCAACCAATTGTTTTGTATTTTTTATAGAGATGGGGTTTCGCCATGTTGCCCAGGCTGGTCTTGAACTCCTGAGCTCAAGCTGTTCTCCCACCTCGGCCTCCCAAAGTGCTTGGATTATAGGTGCAAGCCACCACGCTGAGACCCCATCTCTCAAAAATATAAAAGGGAGACCTTCTCTAGGTCGGGGCGTGGCCTGTCGAGCCACCATGCTGAGACCCCATCTCTCAAAAATATAGAAGGGAGGCGTTCTCTAGGTCAGGGCCTGGCCTGTGCAGCTAAGGAGGACCTCTGCTTTGGTGAGGGCCCACCTTCCTTCCCTGAGGCAGGCAGATGGGGCACCGCTCAGCCCTCCCCTTGTCTGGGGAATGTGATCCACAGGAGGGAGCCCCGGCCACAGAGGCAGGCCCTGGAGAAGGGCCCTCTTGGACCAGGTGGGGCTTTGACTAAGACCAGCAGGGAAAAGATCAAAGAGGGAAGACTGGCCAGGTCAGCAAGGGTTGGTGCCCCAGCTGCATGCGAACCCCTGAACAATGGGAGCCTGGGCCCTGGCTGGTCATAATTGGAAACTGTGGCAGGGGAAGGAAACAGCTCACAAGTTTCCAGGCCCTGGAAGGGTCTTCGTCCTCCAGAGACAGGACAGAAGTATTCTCTGACACATTCTCTTCTCACCTCCCTCCAGATAGGTTTTGTGTGACACTGTGAACAATGGGATTCAATCACAGTCCAGTGAGTAGTTCCTACAGTGCAGACCATTCCTGTTTGATATGACTGGGAAAGGAAGGAGGATGCTTTTTCACCCTGTAATCTGATCATGTGTTCCCTGCTTAGAAGCCTGCAGTGGCTCCCTATTGCTCTTAGGGTAAAGTCTGAGCTCTTTCCTATGGCCACAAGGCCCATGTGACCTGTAGCCTCCTGTCATTACACGTTCTCCCTTGCCCTCACTGCCTTCGACATACTGGCCTCCTTAGGGTTCCTCAAACAGATCAAACTTTTTCTTGCCTCAAGGCCTGTGCACATGCTATTCCTTCTGGCTAGAATGCATTTCTTGCTTCCCTCACTCCCTTTGCCTTGCCAGCTCACATTTTTCAGATTTCAGATTAGATGTTACTTCCTTAGGGGAAACCTTGAATCCTTACGTCAGAGTCCTTCTGTGATATCCTCCGGTTAGTACCCTGTATTTCTCCTTCAGAGCTGGAATCATAGTAGTGACTGTATATTTATAATGTCTGTTGTCCCTGATAGGTCATAAACTTTCTGAGGGCAAGGACTTACTTGTCACTGTCTCCTAGTGCGTAACATGGACAGTGACTGCTTACATAGTAGGTGCTCAGTAAATATGGTGGAATTGCTGAGTGAGTTAAACCTACATAATGAAATGTAAATGTCCAGCCCGGGTCTTTTAGGAGTAGAATTATAGTACTGGTAGTTCTTTTTTTTTTTTTTTTTTGAGACAGTCTCACTTTGTCACCCAGGCTGGAGTGCAGTGGCCTTATCATGGCTCACTGCAGCCTCAACCTCCTGGGCTCAGGAGGTCCTCCATCTCAGCCTCCTGAGTAGCTGGGACCACAGGCACGTGCCACCACTGGCTAATTTTTGTATTTTTTGTAGAGACAGGGTTTTGCCATGTTGGCCAGGCTGATCTCAAACTCCTGAGCTCAAGCAATCTGCCTGCCTCAGCCTCCTGAAGTGCTGGGATTACAGGCATGAGCCACCATGCACGGCCAGTACTGGTATTATAGTTCTTGAAAGGAAAGGGCCTAGCAAGTCTTTCTGAGTGGGGAAGAGGTCTCATTGTCTCCATGTTGACCACCCTTCTCAGAGGGGCACTTATCAATGATTTGGACTCTGGGAGACTAAAACAATCCCAGTCCTTTACCTGGATGACTGTCAACGCTGGTTGTTTTTCTCTTCCAGGGCATGAGGCAGCCTTCGCTGCTTTCCTCTGCTGTCTCTGCAAGATTGGGGTGCTCCGGGTGGATGACCAAATAGCTATTGTCTTCAAGGTGTTCAATCGGTGAGAGAAAAGGACAGGAGGGTTGGAGAAGGGGGCGTGAGGGGCCATCTGTTTCCTCCTCAGACTGGGAAATGGGGTGCTCTAGGGTTCTCCTGAGTGGCTCATGGTTGTCTTGTCCTAGTCAAGCTCTGGCTGTGGATGGAGTGTCCAAGGCTTTTTTCCAACAGGTTCAAATTAACCTCCAAGTCAAAACAAGTGAAAGAATTGTCACATAGGCCGGGCGCGGTGGCTCACGCCTGTAATCCCAGCACTTTGGGAGGCCCAGGCAGGCGGATCATGAGGTCAGGTGTTCGACACCAGCCTGGCCAACATGATGAAACCCCGTCTCTACTAAAAATACAAAAATTAGCTGGGCATGGTGGCACTCGCCTGTAATTCCAGCTACTCAGGAGGCTGAGGCAGAAGAATTGCTTGAACCCAGGAGGCGGAGGTTGCAGGGAGCTGAGATCATGCCACTGTACTCCAGCCTGGGTGACAGAGTGAGAGTCTGTCTCAAAAAAAAAAGAATTGTCACATAATGTCTGCCAGTACTCACATGGTGTTGACCACGTGGAGGAAGAATTCTAACCACTTTATGTATAACTCATTAATTCTAACAACAACCCTATGGAATAGCAACTGTTATTTCCATTTTATATATGAGGAAACTGAGGCACAGAGATATCTGGTGTCTTCACTGGGTTCACGCCAGCTGAACGCAGGTAGTCAGACTCTGACCTGCTGCCCCGCACCACCCAAGCCAGTCGCTGGGCAGCAGTGATGTGGATCAGTTACCCAGAGCTCTTAAAAATCCCTATTGCGTGCCCCAGTCTAGCAGTGCTGCTGCAGCAGGCCTGTGACGAAGCCCAGGAGCAGTGCTCGATGCTTCACAGGTGGCTGGTATGCAGCCTCTGATAAAGTAGAAGGTTGGAACCAGAAGAACCTAGGAGATAACCTGCTGGGACTTGTGTCAGCTTTCAGACAGGCCAACTGAGGCTGGAGAGGCTGAGGCCCTGCCCAGGGTTTTACAAGTTGTCAGGAGTTGATGGCACCAAAACCCACCTTCCTAATCAGTGATTTTTATTTTTTATTTATTTATTTTTTTTGAGACAGGGTCTCTCTCTGTCGCCCAGGCTGGAGTACAGTGGTGAGATCTCGGCTCACTGCAAGCTCTGCCTCCTGGGTTCATGCCATTCTCCTGCCTCAGCCTCCAGAGTAGCTGGGACTACAGGCGCCCACCATCACACCTGGCTGATTTTTTGTATTTTTAGTAGAGATGGGGTTTCACCGTGTTGGCCGATGGTCTCGATCGCCTGACCTTGTGATCCGCCCGCCTTGGCCTCCCAAAGTGCTGGGATTACAGGTGTGAGCCACCGCGCCCAGGCCCTTGATCAGTGATTTTTATCCCTTTCCTGAGCCAAAAGATGGCTGAGTGTTTGTTGGGGGAAATGAAGCTACATTATTGAAATTGAGACCAGTTACACTCTCAGTGGTTATTTTGGGGTCTCCTTGTGCTCCCAGTGGCCAAAAGGGTGAGACTGTCTTTTTACTTTTTGCTACCTTCCCTTTCCCTGCCCTCCTGTGCAGGTACCTTGAGGTTATGCGGAAACTCCAGAAAACATACAGGATGGAGCCAGCCGGCAGCCAGGGAGTGTGGGGTCTGGATGACTTCCAGTTTCTGCCCTTCATCTGGGGCAGTTCGCAGCTGATAGGTACTGGAGTGGGAGGTGCCTATCCCTCCACCCCCAACCAAGGCTGCGTTCTGTGGCCCTCCCCTGCCCCTCCTGCGCTCCCTCCTTCCCTTCTTCCTGCCCAGGGCAGACAGTGACAGCTTGGAAAGCAGGGCATTAGACCAGCTATTGAGGGAGGCTGTTTGCTGTCGACCTTCTGCTGTGAGAGCCTGTGTAGTGGGCTGGAGGAGGCGGAGGCCAATTGCCGCCAAGATAATGGGAAGTGACATGGGCTGGACCAAGGGCGCACGCCTGGCGCATAATGGACTGGTGTGAAATGCGCCCCAGCTCCAGGCAGCAGCTGTGGGGTTTTATGTTGAAAATGAGGGACCCTTTTGATTTGGTGACCAGCGTCATCCACTGTTATTATCGAGCTGTGTGCAAAGGGGCCCGTTAGGGAGCAGCCGCCAAGTGCTGGGCGGTGGGCCTGCTTCCTGTGGGGCTCAGAGAGGCCTGCTCTGGTGACTCCCCCACTCTTGAAGCTGGTTTTCAGGATGGGGGTGGGTGATCATCTCTATTTTGATGAAGAATGAACTGCCTACAGAATGATATTCATAAATGACCATTAGTTGTGGCCTCAGGTGCATTGCCTCCCTGAATCTTCTCAGTGACACTGTGAAGGGTCTGCCAGCATGAAGCCAGCTCTGCTGACTGGCACCTGCACCAGGCACCATACTGAGTGCTTGTAGGCGTGGTAATTATTGTCATGGCCCCTAGGAGGAGGTGCTGTTCTTGTCCCCACTGTCCAGGTGAGGAAACTGAACCTTGGCAGGCTGAAGTCATGCGTCCAACGCCACGCAGCTAGAACTTAGCACATTAGAATACACAAACCCAGAGCCATTTATTGCTCCTTCAAGGTGAGGTGTTGAGGGCACCACGGGCAGGACTGAGGCCCCGGGTGGGTGTGACTGCTGGGCCGGGTTGCCCAGGTAGTGGTGGGGCCTGGTTCTGAACCCTGGGGCCCATTCCTCTTCCCAGACCACCCATACCTGGAGCCCAGACACTTTGTGGATGAGAAGGCCGTGAATGAGAACCACAAGGACTACATGTTCCTGGAGTGTATCCTGTTTATTACCGAGGTGAGGAGGAGGGGTGAGAGAGAAGCCCATGCCTGACTCCAGGCTCAAATGAACCAAGGCTGGTGGCTTTACAGTGGATCAGAAGAGCCAGAGCTGCTGCCCAAAATGGCAGGGCCAGCCGGAGCGGGTTACTGAAAAGGAAGCACCACTGGGCCTCTCCTGAAAGAGTCAGCCGCTGCAGACTGTCAGGTCCTCCGCCCAGTTCTCCTTCAGTTTCTCCTGAACACCACAGGAGTCTTGAGATGAGGGTCTAAGACTTGGTCACTAACTGGCCTTGGTGACTGCTGCAGCAGGTCTGAAAGGGTCGGGGCAGGCGGGGGGAGGTTTGTTGGGGAGGGTCAGCATCTTTCAGTGGGGCCCCACAAGGGTCTGTAGAACCATGTGCTTGTGGATGTGTAAAATGAAACCACCAGAGGAGATGGAGCGAACTTCTGGTGCAGACAGCTTTTCTGTAGAAGGGATACGTCTCTGTCAGTGCCTGAGGACGTGGGCCCGAGCAAAGTGCCGGAGTGGGAGTGCGCAGGCCTGGCCTGTGGTGGCAGTCACTGGACAGCCAGCCCCACAGCTGGGTTCTGGAACTGGAAGTTCTTGTCTCACCACGGCAGGATTCCTTGCAGTGGGCCCTGGACCACTTGTGCAAGATCTCCTAGGGTGTTTGTTAAAACGCACATTCCTTGGCCCTCCATCCCAGCTTACTGCATCAGAATCTTAGGGGACAAGAGCCAGGAACCTGCATCTAAACACACTTGCCAGGTGACTGCACAGGAAAGCTGGGGACCCTCTGCTCTCTGGACCTCTCTTCAGGGAGGTGTTAGGACTTCTCATCCTCTCTGCCATCCCCATGCCCCAATTTCCAAAGGGCGCCCTAGCTCTGCTATCTGGAGAGGGTTTGAGAGTTCTATCCCTCCTCAGTCCCTTTCCCGACACCAGCACGGATGTCTGCTGCCTCAGTGAGGTCCCTAGCAGGCCTGTGGACGCTGGCCACAGGGGCTGCTCCATCCGGGCTGTGTATTCTGAGCCCCCCAAGAGGTGGAGAAAGCTGGGTTATAACCAGCAGCCTTGGCTCCAAGTTCTTCTTGGTCAACATTCGGCTCAGGCTTCTGCCAAACTCCAGAGGCCAGAGGGGAATTACACATTTTTTCCAAGTCAGCAAATGGAGCCGGGACTGACGGCTGGGCGGCCACCGCTTCATTCCCAGAGATGTGCTGCACTCAGCAGTGTGGCAGGCCCAAGGTCGGGAGGACTTGGGGGCAGCCTGGCTCACTGTCTTGAAAGCCAGTCACGCGCTGCTGTCTGTGGAGTGAAATGTGGGGGTCTGTGGAGCCCTGGAGGACCTCAGGATAAGCTGGAGGAGCAGGATGGGAAGAAGGGTGCAGATTCCACACTGAACTCTTGCGTGTGGCTAAAAAGCTGAGCTGTTTGGGCTCCCCCGGCGGCTGGTCAGGCCTCTGGGTCCCTGTCGATATTCCAACTAGGAGGCAGGCCAGGCCTGACCTCCAGGATTTTTGGAATTGATTCCATGGTAAAATTTTGTGTCTTTAGTTGGTTGGTTGATTGTGTTGGTATAAACACCCCAAAGCTTTTCCAAAGTTTGGGACCCAGTTCCTCCACTAGAGGAAATCTCAAAGTAGCCACTAGGTGGCAGGAGAGGCACACTGAACTTGGAGAGGGTTTGGTGACATTTATTTGAGGCAGCAGAAGGAACAGGGAGGGGAGGGCGTGCCTAGAGTTTTTGGCTGTTCAGCACCTTCTCCACAGGTCTGGGTTTTCACTTTGGGTCTAGGCTCTTGGGCATGGTGTTCAACAGTAGACACTAGGAGGAGTGTGCCCAGGAGCTGAGGTGGCTGCAGCAAGGGCCTATCTTGCCATGTGGCCGCTGGTTGCAGCACACGTTGTGTTGGTTCTCCAGAGCGCCCACCCTCTTCCACCTCGGAGCAGTGAGCAGCATTTTGCAGCCCTTAGTTGGTGAGTGGCCTGGCTTAGCTCACTCGGGACCTGGAGGCTTGCACGGAGTTCTGTACGCCTTGCTTGGGAAGGAGGCAATGTTTCCTCTGGAGACCCTGGATTCACCATGGTGCTCTTTTAACTGGGAGATTAAATAAAACACTGAGAACTTGGGAATGGAATCAGGCAGCCCTTTCAGGGTCTCATGCCAAGACTGCCCTGATACCTGTGGGCATCCTAGGTGAGGGACCCCACCTTGCAGGGCCTCTACAGCCTCTGTAAATGCAGCCCTGGCGCCTTTAAGAGCCCAGGGCAGGCAGGAAAAGAATTTCAGTTTCAATCTGGCTTCTAAATTTGGAGTTTTGGGAAGGGAGGGATCAGATTTCAGCTGGAAGGGAAGGAGCTGACAGGAAGGCGCTGTGCAGAGCCTCCCCACCCCCGCCCATCCCCCCAGTTACTGACAGAGGAGCCATTTACAAAAGGCCGATTCTCTGGGGAGTGGAGAGGCAGGAACGCAGCGTCTGTGAGTAATTTCCTGCTCAATATGGCTGCTCTGACTCACACGATTCCCCTGGGGTCACTGCGGGCTGCAGCTCGCTCGCTCGTTCTGGTTCTTTCTCTTCTCCCTTTGTGGCTAGAATGAGCTAATTTTTTTTTTTTTTTGTCTTCCAGCCCCGATTCCTTTTTTCCCCACTCGTCTGTTTTCCTTTGCCAGTTACAGGCAAAGGACTGTAACCTCCCTGAAGGACTTAGGGAGACCCTGGGGCACTGAAGGCCTGGGGGGCAGCCTGCAGCCCCTCCAAAGAAACTACCTCTCTGGCCTTTCTGTGGGTGGGGACCCAGGGCCGCTGGAGCTCCAGGACATGGGCCTAGCTCTGGCTCTGCCAGAGGCCTTTTGAGGATCTGTTCTTTGGCCCTGGTAGGCGAGGCTGGCCAGGAGGCAGGGGCTCTGTCTTCCAGTGCCCATCTGCCTGCCTTTGCCTCAGAGCCTTTGCCGGGCAGGCCCCTGGCAGACAAAGCCGACGGTGCCTCCTGGTTGCTTGCTCAGAGAGTGAAACTGGTTACACAGCTCCATGCTCCCTGAGCTTTCCCGGGCCTGGAAATGTGCACAGGGCTGGAGCCTGCAGACTGGGAAAGGGGTGGGGTAGGGCGGGGAGGCGGGGGAGGGGCTGGAGGTGGAGTGTGGTTGAGCAGGGCAGTTGAAACTAAAGCTCCCCAGAGGTGAGGCCCCTGTAAGCTGGGGGTGCCTGGCTGCCCTTCTGGAGGAGAGAGCCTCGGGTGAATTCTGGGTGAAGCGAGTGGCCCAAGACAAGGCCCCCAGGGACCAGGGTGGGCTTTGTCTCTGTCGGGTGCTTCGGGCTCTTGCCTGGCTGTGGTGGAGCCTGGGAGAGGAGAGGAGGGGAGGGAGGAGCCTGTTGTCCTTGCTCCCGAACATGGGTGTTGGGATGGGCTTTTTGGAAACCTGGGCCAGGGGAGGGAGATGAGGGGGATAAAATGACAGTTTTTTTTTTTTGACTTAAATCTTAAAAGTTTTGTCACAGTTGCCCTTACTAGAGAAGTAAGAGGCCTGCCAGGAGTGGGTCACCAGGTGGCAGCCCATGGCTCAAGAGTGGGGGCTCCTGAGGGCTCTTGTGAACTGATGCCCCTTTTTGGAGAGCGTTTCTGGCTTATCTTTTCTCCTTCAAATAACCCAGCCTCCCCTGACACCCGCATGTTTCTAGAACCTTCTAAGTCTGTTTCTTTGCTAGACTCAGCCTCTTTGCAGAGTCTTCCTTCTGCAGCATGGGTCTGGGGTGCAGAGCCCTGTTCCCCTGTAAATGCTGCCTATGCACTGGGGAGCTGTGTCGAGGGGAATTATGAACTGCTTGGTTAATAAATACAAATGTGCTGGACTCCTGGTGTCGGGGGGGATATGCTCAGGCACACAGGCGTCCCTCTGTGGTTTCTGATGTCATGGGAACTTGATGCTGGCTGCAGAATCTTTCTCTTCCTTCCTGGAGGGTGAGACTCTTTGGCAAGAGGGAGGACCAGGAATGGAGCCGTCCTTGTGCCTGCCTCTTTCAGCTGCTGTGGCGGCCACCCCTTCCCCACCTCCTGGCCAGGCCAGGCTGGCTGCTGCTTCAGGCACCCCTGCCTCCCATCGGCCCTCTCTTCCCTGCCTGCGTGGCAGGCAGAGGGCTGTCGGATACCTGGGTTTGGTCATACCCACCTTGGTCCTCTTGCAAATTGACCCTTTCCTCATCTCTTCTAGCTCTGCTGGTGGCAGGTGCAGACCACGTGCCCTGTGGGGGGGCCTGGGGGAGAAGGGGTGGGCCTGGAGGGGTGGGGTCCAGCTGCTGCTGCTGTTTATCTGAACCTGAGTGAACCCCTGTGCTGGAGAGGCGCTCTGAGGCTCCTGGGGAGTCGGTGGGAACGACACCAGAAGCTCAGGTGGAGATCCGATCTTCCTGAGGCTGCTGGATTTGGTGGGCGATAGGAATCAGGCCCCCTTTTGTTTGGCTGTGGGAGAAAGAGGGGTGACTGGGTGAGTGGGCAAGGAATGTTATATTTTCCTAGCAGGCCTTGAGGGCCAAAGGGGAACCCTGTCTCTGGCACTTGCATGTGCCTGTTTGTATGTTTGCCCCTCAGGCAGATGCTATAGCTTGGTCCCCAAGTGTCTGCGCGTGCGTTGCGTGCATGCGTGTTTGCGTGTGTGTGCATGCATGGGTGTGACTTTGCTGCAGGGGAGGAGGGATGAACTCCCAGCCAGACCCTGCCTTTTCAGCTTGTGGCTTCTCTTTTTCAGATGAAGACTGGCCCATTTGCAGAGCACTCCAACCAGCTGTGGAACATCAGCGCCGTCCCTTCCTGGTCCAAAGTGAACCAGGGTCTCATCCGCATGTATAAGGCTGAGGTGAGTGGGGGCTGGCCAGCGTGCCCGTCCCTGCTGCCGCACTTGGTCCTGGGCTGGGGACAAAGCAAAAGATGTGGAGCCTGGGGCTCCTGCTTCCTCCTACCCCACTGTTTTGCTCTGAATCTTAGGCCAGCCCCTCTGACACTTGGGGCCTCGGAATCTCCTATCTGGGGCATGGGCAGTCAAGAGAAGCACCAGCCACCCCAGCCCTGAAAAGCTGCAGCCCAGCTCTGTCCTGATGAGCTTGGAGGCTGAGGCAAGGACCTGCTGCGTGGGGAGTTGGGGCGATGAGTTCCTCCCTTCTCCCTTGTCAAGTGTCCGAAGGCTCCTCGAGGCTCGGGCAGTCTGAGTCTGGCTCTCCCATGGCATACCTGGGAAGGGTCTTACCCTTTGGAGGCATCTCCAAAGTTCTGCCTTCAAATGTTAGTGTGTATGATCACTGAGTGGTGGGAGGTCTGAGGGTAGGCCGGGAATTGGCATTTTTATGGACTGCTTCAGGGATTTTGATGCAAATGATTTTCCCTGCTCTCAAATCAGATGCCGAGGAGAGGAGAGCTGAGGTTTCCTGGAGCTCCCCCTGCTGGCAGGCAGCCGAGGGTGTCTCCTGCCCTCTTGGCACCGTTCTCCCAGCCAAGGAGGTGGCCTTTTCTCTCTTACAAGTGGGGAGGAGACATTTTATTTCTACTCTGTCCCTTCTGCTAGCTCCTCCCACTTCCTGGGAAGACTAATTCTAGAACTGCTTGACCTTGGCCAGAGAAGGGCTGGATGTGAAGTTCCACACCTGGAATGATGGGTCCCTAAAGTCCCTTCTTTCTGTTCTCAGGCTGGCCCTGGTGACTAGTTCATGGCCTCAGACACTGTACTATGGGCACCATCTCTTGTCTCCTGGCCGGCCTTCTCCTCTGGGAAGGGGCTGCTCCAGGTCTTCATTGGACCCAGAGCTTCCTGGATCCCATCATCAGAGGCGGGACAACGGGGAAGGGCGCCAGAGGCCAGCGGGGTGGGGGAGCACAGATGCTTCCAGTTGGCTTGGCTCCCTGCACTTGGTCCTGAAGGGGTTAACAAGGCTTGAACTGAGCAGACGGGGCCCTCTTTCTCGGCCCTCTTTCCCTTCCGCCCCCTCCCGCTTTGGTCCCCTTCCTCTGGACCTCACATCCTGTGTTTAGGTTCCAGCCCACATACCTCTCTAATCTGAGATGCCTGAGAGCCCGTTGGCTGGAGCTGCCTCGGCTCCTTCCGGCTGCAGCTGGCCACCCCCGGCTCTCCACTCCGACTCTGCCCTGGGTCACTGCCCTCTGGTGTCCTGATGTTCCTGACCCCACCTCCGCCTGTCCCGCAGTGGGGGCTGCTGGGGAACTCTCACTCTGCTGTGCCCCCCGCCCCTCCGCCAGGGTGTCTGAGCATGTGAGAGGTGCACAGCGCCCTCCAGCCACCTCCCAACCCCAACCCTTGTGTGCCAAAGAGAGGACTCTGGCTGCCTTCCCTGCTTGGTACCTGAAGTACTGTCTTCTCTACAAGCCTCTTAATTCAAGTGACTCTAAACTTCTCTTGACTCAGGCTCTAATGCCCAAAGGATAGGGCAAGAGACCGTGTCCCTTTCTCTCACCTGCCCTTCCAGAGACAAAAGAACTCCAGGCTGCCAGATGATGAGGGAGGAGCATATTCAGATTGAAAATGGTGATGGTGTGTCAGGAACACAGGGACTGTCCGCTCTGCACAGGCTGTCGGGGTCTCCGTGGGGGCTGAGCACAGGGTGACAAACACAAGGAGGACACTGAAAATGACCAACTCAGGATGGGGGGGCTCTCTAGTAATCACAAAGTGGCCTTCCTGAAAACGGGAGATTCTAGCCCTGGGTGTGGCGGTGCTGTGTGGGGAAGGGGACAGGCTCCTGTATAGGGTAACGCTGGAACTCCCTGACTTTAAGATCACCAAGTCAGGCCGGGCGCGGTGGCTCACGCCTGTAATCCCAGCACTTTGGGAGGCCGAGGCGGGTGGATCACGAGGTCAGGAGATCGAGACCATCCTGGCTAACACAGTGAAACCCTGTCTCTACTAAAAATATAAAAAAATTAGCTGGGCGTGGTGGCAGGCACCTGTAGTCCCAGCTACTCGGGAGGCTGAGGCAGGAGAATGGCGTGAGCCCAGGAAGTGGAGCGTGCAGTGAGCTGAGATGGTGCCACTGCACTCCAGCCTAGGCGACAGAGTGAGACTCTCTCTCAAAAAGAAAAAGATCACCAAGTCTTCGCCTGTAATCCCAGCACTTTGGCAGGCTGAGATGGGCGGATCACTTGAGGCCAGGAGTTCGAAAGCAACCTGGGCAACATGGCGAAACCCCATCTCTACTAAAAATATAAAAATTAGCTGGGTGTGGTGGCTCATGCCTGTGGTCCCAGCTACTTGGGAGGCTTGAACCTGGTAGGCGGAGGTTGCAGTGAGTTGAGATCACACCACTGCACTCCAGCCTGGGCAACAGAGTGAGACTCCGTCTCAAAGAAAAAAAAAAATCACTGGCTGGGTGCGGTGGCTCACGCCTGTAATCCCAGCACTTTGGGAGGCCAAGGCAGGTAGATCACCTGAGGTCAGGAGTTTCTGACCAGCCTGGCCAACATGGTGAAACACCGCGTCTACTAAAAATACAAAAATTAGCCTGGCGTCCTGGTGCGCACCTGTAATTCCAGCTACTCAGAAGGCTGAGGCAGGAGAATCACTTGAATTTGGGAGGTGGAGGTTGCAGTGAGCCGAGATCATGCCACTGCACTCCAGCCTGGGCAACAGAGCGAGACTCCGTCTCAGAAAAAAAAAAAAAAAAGATCACCAAGTCTTTGCAGTGTTCAACGCTCATTGACAACTTACTAGGCAAGTAGGCAAGTAGTCCTTAGTCCTTGGTCCTGAAGGGCTGGCATGTTGCGTGCACAGAGGTCCAAGGAGAGGGCTTGCTTTCTCAGGCCAGTTCTTAGCCCCTAGGGAGGCCCTCCAAGGCCTGCCAGTCTTGCAGTCCAGGGGTGGGTAGGAAGGCTGGGTCTCCAGTCAGAGCTGGTTGATTGAGTGGAGTTGGCCTCCTGGGCTGCCACAGAAGTCTGACCAGCCAGCCTGGCAGTAGGTGGCCTCAGGATTTGGGTCTAACTCTGCATCTGTCCCAGCCTTTCTGACCGAAGAACCAAGTGCTCTCAGGGGCCTTGTGTGGTTGGGGGGGCCTGTCTTTCCTGTGGGCCATGGCTGTGCGGGTGCTGCCTTCAGAAGAACCTTGTCAGGACCCAGGGAGTCCCTTCCCCAGCTTGAATCACCTCTGGCTGGAAGGTCAGGGCAGGCTGAAGCCGCTGCTCCGCCCAGGTACATGGGAGGGCCTTGCTGGGAGAAAAGCTGGGCTGGAGGCTCCTCCTGCCCTGGAGCCTTAGGCTTCCTTGGCCCAGCTCCTGGCCTCAGCTATGGCTCTGAGGGGGCTGGCTCTGGGGTCCTGTGGGCAGAATGGAAAGACCCCCGGCCTCCACCCCTTCTCGCCTTGCAACTTCTCCTATGGGAGCTAGAGGGAGGTTGACCTTTGACCCCTTCTGGAATTCCAGGGCCCTTGGGGGGTGGGGGGGGCTCTTATGACCACTTCCGGGATGACATAAGCACCATGGCAGCTGCCTTGGCCTCTGGCCTGGATCTGCGGCTGCTCCCCCTCCTGCCCAGGGACCACCTCCCGCTCGCTCCCTGCTCCCTTCTCCCTGCATTCTGTGCCTCAGGCCCAGGATCCTGGCTGTGGCCAGGGCTCTGCTCCCCACCCCACCATGAGCTTAGTTTCCATCCTTCTTTCCCTCCCCTCCTGGCGCCTCTTTGGCCCACTCGTCACCCCGGTGCTTTTCCCTCCTATGTTCCACAGCTGATTTTTGAGGAGAGGGAATCTGGGCTAGTCATAGCACCCCTTTGTCTCTAAGTTAGTCGGAGGTTGAGATCACAGCCACAGAGTGAGGCTCTTACTCTCTCTGAGGTCTGAAGTCTTGTTCCACTCCAGCCAAGAGGTGCCTAACATACTCTGATTGTTTTCTGTGGCCAAAGGTGTGGGAGGAGGCCCTGGTCAGTCTTGGCAGATCCAACCCTCGCATGCCCAGAGTGGCTCCTGTGAGAGCTAGTGTCCAGGTGTGGCGGGCATGGGGGTGCTGTTGCGGGAGCTGCACCTGGAAGCTGGGGTCGGCTGCCTGTGGGCCAGGCCAGCTTCTGTGATAGGCCCTGTCACTTGCTCTCCAGCTCTGCTCCTCTGCTAGGAGCCTGGGCTGGGCTGGGCTCAGGGAGTCGGGCCTCCCCCCTGCTCAGCCATTCCCCTGTTCAGCGCTCTTTTTCCCCTGCCCCCCACACCGGCTGCTGGGAATTGCCCAGGGGTGGGGGGAACTCGATGTCAGCTGGTTCTTATTGTCTCACTCTGAAGTGCCAAGATGCCTTTTTCAGTCCGGAGAACTGAAAGCTGGAGAAAACAGGCTTTGGGGCCCGGCCTCAGCCTCTTAGGCTTATGTTCAAACGTCCCCACGTCTCTTCTCTAGAACTAGGACCTGGGCTAGGAGTCCCCAGTGATCAGGAGGGTTCTTTCCACCTCAGGTTCCCAACTTTCCTCTCTGGGCCAAGTGATGCCACCTGGCTGCCTCTCTTTTCGGTTTCTACCTTGTAGGTTTGGGCTGCCTTTCTCTCTCTCTCTCTCTGTCTCTCTCTCGTGGGTCTCGTTGTGGAGTGGGTGTTTTTGGATAGGAGTGAGGAACTGGGGGAGGAAGGCCTGGGGGATCCCCTGGCGGGGTTACTTCCTGGGCCTGGGATGGATACCTGGGAGCTGCTGCGGTTGTTGGGGTCCCGGCAGGGGTGTGGTGTGGCCCTCACCACTCTGCTCACCTGCTCCTTCCTCACAGTGCCTGGAGAAGTTCCCTGTGATCCAGCACTTCAAGTTCGGGAGCCTGCTGCCCATCCATCCTGTCACGTCGGGCTAGGAGGGGCCAAGCCGAAGAGCCACCCAGGCCACAGTTCCTGTGCCTGCCTTCCCCACCCCAGCAGTGGCCCCTCCCCATCCCCTCCCTCTGTTCGTCCTGTTTGATGAGAGGCTGTTTACTGGGGTGGGGTGGCGAGATGGGCTCGAGGGGGCTCGGAGCATAAGGCTTCAGGGCTCAAGTTGGGAGAAGTGACCAAAGTGTAGCCGGTTTCCTGAGCTCCCCTGTGCTAGACTGGCCAGAAGAGAGGGTCTGGGGCCCGGTCACTCGGCCACCCTCTCCTGTTCCTGGCCTCTTCTCCCTTCGCTCCCGTCCAGTCTGGTTTTGAGAGCAGGGGCTGTTCCGCAGCACCGCAGGGAGGGGAGGGGAGATAACCCTGCTGCTTCCATTGCTTTTCCCTTCGTGGAGTTGATGCTTTTCTAAGGGTTGGAGCTGCTCCTTGCAGGGGCAGGTCAGTTTCCCAGGCCATGCTGGGGTGGCCATCTATGCTAGGGCTGGAAGCTGAGGCTGGCCGCCAGCCATGGGCTGGGGTGGTTTGGGTGGAGTCGGGTGGCGGAGAGGCCTTAGCTGTCCTGGCTGCTGCCCTTCCCAGGCTCCTTTTCACCCTGCCCCCTGGGCCTGAGGCCCCCTGTGTCCAAGCCTCCCCCGGCTCTTCTGTTCTCTAGCCCTTGGCTTTGCTGGGTTTCCTGGCTGTAGCCACATCTCTCCCACTCCCCAAGGGTAGCCTAGCCAATGGAAGCTGCCCTTTGGGTAGGTGCTGGGCTCCTGGGAGGGCCCAGCTGATGGGGTGAGGCATGCCTTTCCAGAACTTTCCCTGGCAGGGAGGGGGTGGCAGAAACTCAGGGAGGGGCTTGGGGCCCATTGTATCTGGAGAGCCTGGATTCCTTTTGGCAGTCTTAGGCCCGGCTGCTTCTGCTACCTTTGCGCTGCTGAGAGCTTCACCCTGGGTACCTGGGCCCTGCTTCTCTGCTCCCCTGGGTGGTGGGTGGGCCCAGAAGGTGGCAGTCTCACGTCTTGTCCTCTCACCTCCCTGAACTGTCCATTGCCTTTATAGGGTGAGGTAAGTGACGGCCTCCCAAGCCCAGGCTTTGGCGCTCAGGATGGGCCCAGTGGGGGCTGGGCAGGCCCATTGAGGGCCACCGCTGAGGTTTCTCCTAGGGCTGTTCCTGGGCCTGGCTCTTACAGGCTCGTCTCCCGGGCCTGCCCTTCTCCACTGCCCCTCCTGTGTCTGGGTCCACACACCCTTCAGGAAGGGGGAGCACTGAGAAGCACAACACGGGCTCAGCCTGGGATCCGGTGATGGTCTGGGCAGAGGCTAGGTCAGGAGTCCCAAAGGTCAGTGACAGTTTCTCAGAAGAGGCCCAGCGTCCACCTCTCTCCCAAGGCCAGACACCCCTTCCTGGCTCCCCCATCCCCCTATGGGCTCCCAGCCCCTTGCACCCTCATTGCTGTTCAGATTAAAGCCTCTGTTTTGCACCTGTCACTTGTGTGAGGTATGTCTTTTCATGTCACATGTTTAGCCCATTTCTGCATGACTGACCGCCATCAGGTCCCCTTCCCTCAGGCCACAGTGTCTGAGACTTGAGCTGTTTCAGTTTGGGTTGAGCCTTTCCTGGGTTTAAATCCCAGCTGTCTGCAGCCCCAGCTGCAAGGTTGTAAGTTACTGAAGCCCCTGAGCCCCAGCTTCCTCATTCACAAAATGAGGACAGTCACAGGGTGACTGCCAGCAGTGGACAGCAGATGTGAAGTCTTCAGCTCAGGGCCTGGCACATAGCATATCCCGGGTGGTCGCTGCAGCCGTGCTTGGTGAAGGGGGCCCCTCTGGACTCCCAGCTTAGCCCCAAGCTGGCCAGGGAGCCTTTGGATGGGCTTTGACAGTGGAACATGCACCTGTGGTTTGTGAGGGGGTGGTCCTCTATTCTCCCTCCTCTGTCCCTCCTGTCCCTGCTGGGCTGGAGTTGAGGGTCTCTGGGGCTGCTGTGCCCAGACTTCCTTAAGACACTCTTGCTCAGAGAACAAGGGTTCTTGACCTTTCTCTTGGCCTTAGAGGCCTTGCATGGACTGGAAAGCCTCATCCGCTCATCACCTTGCGCCGCCTTGGAGACTGGTGACCAGGAGGCCTGTCTGGAGTCAGGCACACCCGAGTTCAAACCGAGCAGCTGCTGCTTACCAGGAAGTAGAAGGGCCCTGATGGTTGACTTCTCTCTGAGCCTCGGCTTCCTGATCTGAAAAATGGGCATAATGACATTCCTATCATTGGTCTTGAGGATTCTTTCATTTCACAAATAGTGGCTGCATGTTCCTCATGACTGCAGTGCATCCAAATATGACAGTTAGGTAGCAGGTGGATTATGGAGAAAATAATGTCAATTAGAGAAGGCGTTGATGGGGGCAGGGCAGGGGGTTACTTGCTCTAAAAGGTCCTGTGAGCTGAGACCCTGAGGACAAGAAAGAGCTGCTGTGGAGAGCTCAGGCCTGGGCCCGGAGGGCTAGGGTTGGGTGTAGGGGCCAGACTTTTAGGCCGGGGCCTTGGGGGCTCTGCTGAGTTTGGACAGTGTTCTATGGGAAGGTGCTGGAGGGTTTTGTTAAGGAGAAGGGGAGATAGGACCATCTGGGAGGCTGTAGCTGTGATTGGGCACAGGGATGGTGGCCTGGGTGAGGGTTCAGAGTGGGGTGGTGGGAAG
Source organism: Hylobates moloch (assembly GCF_009828535.3). Classification (NCBI taxonomy): domain Eukaryota; kingdom Metazoa; phylum Chordata; class Mammalia; order Primates; family Hylobatidae; genus Hylobates; species Hylobates moloch. Next base: position 101,341,110 of record NW_026652285.1, read on the forward strand.
TGGTCCAATTTAGGCTGCATTTGGTGTCGCTAACAGGAAGGGAGTTGTGACAGGGAGCTGAGCAGCCAAGAACCCCAATTCTTGGCTTGTGTGGCTTGGTGCCATTTCCTGGGGTGGGGGGCCCTGAGGGAGAGGAATTGCCATGGGGCGCGGAACTGCCTGTTAGCTTCTAAGAGGAGGTGCTGAGGAGGAGGGCTCTGGGGTGGGCTCCTGGAGAGGATGGAGGTGGCGGGCATGGTGACAAGGTGTAGTGCCAAATGGGTGGAACATGCAGATGAGGGAGAGGAGAGGGCCGGCTTCTGCACAGAGGGGGAGGGTGGAGTGTGGGCAGGGGACCCTAAGCTCCAAATACAAGGAGCATTGGCCCTGGGTGGGCTTCCGTGGGGTGATGGAGCGGGGAGCAGGGATGAGAACGCGGACTGCACCCTGTGAGGTCTGCTTGGCATGGCACAGGCCCCCAGCCTAGGAGGAAGATGTGGAGGGATGGTCTGCTGCCTGAGGTGGATACTGACCAGACATCACTCACTTCTCTTCTGAGTTTCACTGTGGCGGGAGCAGGGATGGGAGAGTGGGCAGGGTGGCGGCCAAGGGACTGCTTTGAAGGTGGGCTCTGGTCAGGCCGGCAAGGGGCTGCCTCCTGTTGCATGCTGGGAAGGTCCAGGAGAGCGGGAGGCTGAAGGGAGTGAGGCCCTGAGAAGGTACCGGTGGCCTTCACAGGGCAGGTGGCTATGGCAGGATGCTCGTTTCTCCCTGTGGGAGGAAGGCAGACCCTGCGCCGGTTTGGCGGCGAGTTGGGCTGGGTTTATTTTTACAGGGAAATGTAAGGCACGAGGGGCAGTGAGAGCACCGAGGACGTGGGCGTGGGCTTCTGGGCAGGACGGGAGCCTACTCAGGCCCTGGGAGATGGGCCATGGGGGCATGTGCACCTGCAGCCCGTGCTGTGCTCGGTGGAGGTTGCCCTGCTGCTGGCACCCCAGCGGCTCAGCGTGTCCGAACGAAGCCCTCTGAGTGTGGGGGTGGCTGCAGAGCTGGAGGGCGGGTGTCATTTCCCAGCATCCTGGGCCACAGGAGCTCCAGAGGACAAGCTGAACTCAGCCACTTGCGCTCCTTTTTGATTCGCCAGGGCAGAAGCCGCTTTGTGCTCATGAGAGGTGAGAGGAGGAAGCCTTCCTGGGAGGAAAATCCCGGGCAGAGGTTGAGGTTGGAAGGAGAGCAAAGTTGAGGGTTTGGTGTGCCCAAGACTTGGGCCTAAGTCAGGTGATATGTTTTTCTTGAATCCCACAGGCATTAAGCATGTGTTATATATGTATGAGGTGTTGGAGGAATATGGAGATGAGAAAAAGGTAAGAATCTGCCTTCAAGAAACTTCCAGCTTACTGGGGAAACAGAGAGATGGAGAACTAGTTGCAAAGGAGGGCGGAAGGTGATGCTGCCGGGTGGACTTTAGGTAAGCTCTGGAATACTCTGTGGAGGAGGTGGCATGTGGGCATCCTCTCACCTGGGTGATGGGCACAGACCCAAGGACGTGCTAGCGGGGCCATTGTGCACAGAGATGTGGAGGGGTGGCTGGCAGGGGACACGGTTGCAACAGCAGGTCGCGGCTGGCCTGCAGAGGGCTTTAACGCCAGCTCGGGGTCCAAGACCCCCACCATGGATGTCTGTAGCACTCCACACATGGCCTTGACACTTGCCTAGCTGCATTTAATTCTCTACAAAATGCATTGCTTAAGGTTCGTCTTCCCTGCTAGAAGGTGAGCCGCAGGAGGGCAGGGACTGTCTTGCCCACTGCTGTATCCTAGTGCCCAGCAGAGACTGGCACACAGCAGGCACCTGGAAGCAGGAATCAGTGGTTCGGTGGGGAGTTAGTGGGGAGCTGGGGAAGTACGTAACTGGCACCTCTGTGGTGTGTGTGAGATATGAGGATTGGGATTTAGGAAACTCATGGGCAGCTGGCTGGATGCTGGTGATGGAACTGTGGATGCTGGTGATGGGACTGGGGCCTTGGCCCAGATAAGAGATATTGAAGGCCCCGAGCAGCACAGAGAGAGGCCCTGGGCTGGGAAGCAGAGGATGGAGGTAGGAGCTGGTACTGAGGAAGAGGGAGGGGTTCTCAGTGACCCTAGGCACATGCCTGAGAGGAGGACTCCGGCGAAGGTAGCTCAGCCAGGGATGCAGAGTTTGAGGAGCTCTGGTAGACATATTGCATGGGCAGTCCAGGACCCAACCCCAGGTGGAGTGGGGAATCTGGGGCCAAAGAGATTCCCAGAATCCTCTGCTGTGCCCTGCTTGTTCTCCAGCCTCAGGCCCTTGCCCACACCCTTGCCATGTCAAGGTCCAGCCACCCTGGCTGCCTCTCTTCCTCACACTCCTGGAGCCGCTGATCAGTTTGGCCCTGTTCGAAGAACCCTTTACCCCACTGAGGAACCCCTGGTCTTTCTTTGGGGCTCAGCTGAGGCTTTGCTCCCTCTGAGAGGCCTCGCCTGGCCCCCTAGATCGGGGCTGGTCTCCTGGACCTGCTTGCCTGGGTGTCCCCACCCCACCCAGCACTCAGCCACACCCCTGCTGTAGGGACACTGGGGTCTTTGTTGGGGAGAGGCAGCCAGCTGGTTGGAATTTGGGGTGGTAGGGGGCTGTCTGCAGACATAGCTTCTCTTTACTTGGGGTTCCTTGGTGGGGGCTGATGGAGATTCACATGAGGCAGGCTAAGGCCCACCACCTTGCACTCAGCACCTAGCTTTGCTGCTCCTGTGAGGCCAGACACCTCATCTGTGCTATTTCCTGCTAGCCCTAGGAAGGTCCTGCAGGCACTTGGTACATATCTGTGAAACGGCTGTGATAGTGGCAGGGGCCCTCGTGCAGAGCATGATAGAGACACAGGAGGGGGCAGGTCAGCCCTGGAGAATCCGTGGAGAGAGGAAGCTGGTGCCCGGCCTGGGGCAGGTGAGCGGAACGGGCAGGGAGACTGAGTGGCCACTGTTGCCCTGGTGCCGGGCAGCCAGCACCGGAGGTGGGCATGGGGCCTGTGAGAGGGCAGTTCTGAGTGCTGTGGAGCCAAGCGGAGGAGCAGTGGGCTGGAGAGAAAGGAGGGTGAGGTTGGCACAGTGGAGAGGAAAAAGGAGGCAGGTGGGCATGGGGGGGCCTGGGGTACCTGAGTGCCACTGCAGGCGGAGGGCGGAGGGAGGGAGCTGAGGAGAGGACCGGAGAGGCCCAGGTCAGGGTTGAGCCGGGAGGATGGCTTGCTTTCATTCACTCAGCAAACACTGCCGGAGCCCTCTCTGCTCCAGTCCGGGGACAAGTGCTGGGGCGCTGCGGTGAACAAGACAGGCAGCACCGTCCCTCCTGGAGGATTTTCCCTCCTGGACTTACTCCAGCAGAACCTGGGAAGCACCCTGTATGTTCAGCAGTTGGGGATTGTTAGGGGCTGGAGGGAGCAGTCATCCTATGGGCTGTCAGATGACGTGATTATCCATTTATTCGTCCAGAAAGATGCAGATAATCTGTTATTAGTGGGGAAGGCAGCTGCAAAGACTGCAGGTGAAGGACAATGTTTTTTTGTAAAAAAGCAGAAATCTGCATTCGTGATCTGTCCGTCTGTCTGTCTGTCCATCTACATGAACACAGGCCCAGATAGTGATGAGCTTATCTCTGGGTGGTGGGGATATGAAGGTTTTTGGAAAATTCTTAATGCTTTTCCTGCTTCCAAAGATATGAAAACGCCAACATGGCCGGGCATGGTGGCTCACGCCTGTAATCCCAGCACTTTGGGAGGCTGAGGCAGGCGGATCACGAGGTCAGGAGATTGAGACCATCCTGGCCAACATGGTGAAACCCCGTCTCTACTAAAATACAAAAAATTAGCCGGGTGTGGTGGCGCATGCCTGTAATCCCAGCTACTCAGGAGGCTGAGGCAGGAGAATCGGTTGAATCCGGGAGGGGGAGGTTGCGGTGAGCTGAGATTACACTACGGCACTCCAGCCTGGGCGACAAAGCAAGACTCCATCTCAAAATAAATAAATAAATAAATAAATACATACATACATACATACATACATACATACATACATACCCAACATTACTGAACCACAAAAGAAAAAGTAGTGGCGGGTCAGTTTTAACCTTGCTTTATGTTTTTCGTATTTGATTTTTAAATCTTTCTACCATATCCACATATTACTTTTGTAATAAGAAAAAAAAAGGGAAACTGAATAAAAAGATTTCCCCCCTAACAAGCGCCACAGGATGGTGCATCTTGGGCAGAGAGGAGGGGGCTTGTCCTTCTAGTCAGGAGGGAGAGGAAGGAGAGGGGCCTTGCTCACATCTGTTAGGATAAAGGAAGGGGAGGTGAGTTCTTGGTAGGTGCTTTGGCCCAGAGACCCCCTGAGAGGGAGTGGGCAGTTGGGGCTGGGGGATTCAAGGAGTGAGAGCTGTTGGGGAAATAGTGTTTGAGAGTCCACATGAGCTGGACCCAGGGAGAGGAGGCAGCCTAGATCCCAGTTCCTCAGGGGGTCTTTGGAATGGGGAGAGTTGAGGTGGCCAGCAGTTCCCTGGCGGGCATCTGCAGCCTTCCTGGTGACCTCTGGGACCCAGCCTCTGTTCTCAGGACCCCAGCACATGTGAGTTGGATCCAGAATTCAGTCCCAAAGTTGAGGTGCTCTTTCTTCTGCCTGGGACCTGGATGGGGGGTTTGGTGGTTACGAACCAAGGGATGAACGGTTCAATTTCTCTTAGTGCTTGTGATGATGCTAGGAGTATTTTCCTGAATCCCAGTGAAGAGGCGGAGCCCCTGATGGGTCCATCTTCCTCCACCATCCTCCCCTAAGCAGGTGACATCAAGGGACACCTGAGACAACACCCAGGAGTAGACGGACCTGTGAGGATGAGGCTCAGAGCTGCGGCAATGAGACATACTCCACAGTGGCTGGGGCTCTGGGAGGCTTCCCCTCCTGTCAGGGCAGCTGGCTGTATCCCCAGTTCTGGCCCCGAGGCTGGGCCTTTGCTGGCCTGTAGTGAGATCTCCCAGTCTGAGCCTGGACAGATTCCTTGGCCCTTGTTATTTGCATGAGAAAAAGTTGGGGCTTTTCAAAAGGGACACTGCAAAGGCAGGCCGAGTGCAGCGCCTCATCTCCGGGTAACTGGACTCAGCCCCAGGTGGGATGGGCAGGCGGGCGGGCTGCGGACGGAACAGCCTGCTCCTGCTTCCCACTTCTGCTTGGGGAGATTGGGCCTGGCCCTCGCTGGGCTGGCAGACTGCACACACCCTCTAGAGCCAGCTCCTGCCCTCTGCAAGTGGTGGGGAGTGTGGTGGCCAAGGTGCACATGGGCTCTGGAGTGGCTCTTGCATTTCCCGCTATGTGACCTTGAGCCATGACTGAACCCCTCTGAGCCTCAGTTTCCTTATGTATAAGCAAGGTAAGTAAACATGGCCTTACGGGGCGGACGTACCAGCCACCGAACGGACACAGCCCAGGGCTTTGCTGGCACCGTCTCATTGAATCTCCGCAGGCCACCCTACGAGGTGGGCATGTGGCAGCCGAGCCACAGGGGAGGAATTCCTTGGTGGTAAGTGGGTTTCAAACCTGGTGGGCTGTCAGGCTCCAGCGTGGACATTTCTTTTTTTTTTTTTTTTTTCTTCTTCGAGACAAGAGTCTTGCTGTGTCATCCAGGCTGGAGTGCAGTGGCGCCATCTCTGCTCACTGCAACCCCCACCTCCCGGGTTCAAGCGATTCTCCTGCCTTAGCCTCCCAAGTAGCCAGGATTACTGGTGTGCACCACCACACCCGGCTAATTTGGTATTTTTAGTAGAGACAAGGTTTCACCATGTTGGCCAGGCTGGTCTCGAACTCCTAACCTCAGGTGATCCACCGACTTGGCCTCCCAAAGTGCTGGGATTACAGGCGTGAGCCACTGTGCCCGGCTCAGCGTGGACATGTCTACCCACTGAGCCCAATGATGGCTGTAAATCTGTCCCATGAACGTTTACTGAGCACTTGCTCTGCCAGGCTCCAAGGAGACCAAGGACCATGGAGGAGGCAGATGCGGTTCCGTCCCTCGTGGAGGTTTAAGGACACGGGGCGTGTAGGGAGCTGTGGGAATGTTGTGGACAGAGTGGAGAGCTTTCCTTGAAGGCAGGATGAGGGCTCCGGCAGCAAGGCTGGGAGGTGTGCTGGGTTGTCTGGAGCTGCGGCGGTTGTTCCCTTGCTGGCTACTGGCCCCAGGCCTGGCTTCTGCCCGGACTGTGCTGGCCTGGCCAGTCCTTCAGGAGTGGCTCCTGTGCTACTCCATGCAAATTCCTGATCCCCAAGTCTCAGTTGCCACTGCTGCTCCAGGCCCCAGCAGCTGCCTGCCCCCTGACCGCTGGGGGTTCCCACAGCGAGCTTGGAGCTGGTGGCTCCTGCATGCAGCCTGTGTGTCTGGCCCTGAGCTAAGTGCTTCGAAGCTTCTCTTGCCTCATCCTCACAATGGGTGCTGATGTCCTAATTTCACAGAAGGGTCTGGGGTCTCTTTCCTGCCAAAGCTCGTGCTCCTGCAGCCTCTCCATGGGGCCTGACCTGAGGCCTCGGGTGGCATGGGCTGCCATGTGCTGCCTGTCCCCACTGTGGTGGCCTGAGAGCCTTCCTCCACTTCACTCTACCCCTTCCCCCTCCCCCTCCTCCTCCTCTTCCTCCTGCTCCTGCGCCCATCTCTCCAGGACTGGCTCCAGACCTGGCCCTCTCTGAGAGGCACCTCTTCCAAGGGCCCAGTTTCTTTTTGGAGGCAGGGCCGATTTGCACAAAGATGACGAAGACGCATGACAGCAATGACAGCAATGACTCTGTGGCTGGTAGCGTGCCTCGGTGTGTGCAGATTGTGCTTTATGTGTCACCTCATGGAGTCCCCACAGTGAGCCGAGAAGGTGGCATCACATTCCCAGTCAAGGGCTTTTGGTGGTGGGGCTCAGATTTTAGTGGCAACCCAGGGCCTCCAGCTTGTCCTAATGGGTTCAGGGTGGTGCCCAGGTTTGTGTGACACCAGGTCCTACAAAGGCCAGCATGGTGGGGCACCCGGAGCCGGGCAAGGGAAAGATTGGCTGTGGCCACATGGCTCCTCGTTCTCCCCAAGGCAGTCTGTCTCTGCGGACAGCCGTCAGGCCCAAAATCCAGGCGTCATCCTTTTTATTTTTTGAGACAGGATCTTGCTCTGTCACCCAGGCTGGAGTGCAGTGGCTCGATTTCAGCTCACTGCAAACTTTGCCTCCCGGGTTCAAGTTATTCTCCTGGCTCAGCCTCCCGAGTAGCTGGGATTATAGGCACGCACCACCATGCCTGGCTAATTTTGTATTTTTAGTAGAGACGGGGTTTCACCATGTTGGCCAGGCTGGTCTCAAACTCCTGGCCTCAAGTGATCCACCCGCCTCAGCATCCCAAAGTCCTGGGATTATAGGAGTGAGTCACCGTGCCTGGCCCAGGTGTTATCTTTTTTTTTTTTTTTTTTTTTGAGACAGAGTCTTGCTCTGTCGCCCAGGCTGGAGTGCAGTGGCCCGATCTCGGCTCACTGCAAGCTCCACCTCCTGGGTTCACACCGTTCTCCTGCCTCAGCCGCCTGAGTAGCTGGGACTACAGGCGTCTGCCACCACACCCGGCTAATTTTTTTGTATTTTTAGTAGAGATGGGGTTTCACCATGTTAGCCAGGATAGTCTCAATCTCCTGACCTTGTGATGTGCCCGCTTAGGCCTCTCAAAAGTGCTGGGATTACAGATGTGAGCCACCATGCCCTGCCTGGTCCTCCAAAATGTCAAACTTGTTGCTGCCCCAGGGCCTTGGCACTTGCTGTTTCCTTGGCTTGCACTGCTTGAGCCCCAGGCTGAGCAGAGGCACCCTGTGGTTGTTCAGGGCCCAGTTCAGATGCCACCTCCTGAGAGAGGCGCCCCAGCTTTCTTTTGTTTTTGTTTTTGTTTTTTTTTTTTGAGATGAAGTCTCGCTCTTTCCCCCAGGCTGGAGTGCAGTGGTGCGATCTCGGCTCACTGCAAGCTCCGCCTCCCAGGTTCACACCATTCTCCTGCCTCAGCCTCCCGAGTAGCAGGGACTACAGGCGCCCGCCACCACGCCCGGTTTATTTTTTGTATTTTTAGTAGAGACGGGGTTTCACTGTGTTAGCCAGAGTGGTCTTGATCTCCTGACCTCGTGATCCGCCTGCCTCGGCCTCCCAAAGTGCTGGGATTACAGGCATGAGCCACCACGCCCGGCCACACCCCAGCTTTCTCTGAGTTGCTCCTGACTTGAGCCTCCAACGCCCTCTGTTCTGGTTGCCTTCATGAGCCCATTTTCATCTCAAGTTTTATTATCTATGAACTTGTTTACTTAGTGATCATCTCCCTCTCAGTGGATGGTAAGCCCAGTGAGGGAGGGCACAGACTTACTGTGGCCAACACTGGGCCCCCGCACCGGGAGCGGGGGCTGGCCCAGACTAGGTGGATGCCCAGTTACTACTTGCTGAACCATGAATGAATGAATGAATGAATGAATGAATGAATGAATGAATAAAAAAGTCCTCTGTCCCTGGTGTTACCCTAGAAGAAGCTGAACAACAGGTGCTGACCAGGGCCTTGGCTGCAAAGTTGCTCTCCCCCCACTCCAATGCAGGAGCTCTGGGGGTTCCATGGAGGGCCCTGCAGGCAGGACAGCTTCCCAGTGTCCCAAACTCTGAGGGTCTGTGCTTCTGCAGCTCACTCCCAAGCTTGGGCAGCACCCTTGATGGAGACAGGCAGACTGCATGGACTTGGCCTCAGGCAGGTGAAGTCTGGGACATTCCCAAGGTTGGAGAGGCAGAGCAGCAAGGGAGAGGCTAAGTGGGAGTCACACTGCTTTTGATAAACTAGTGATGCCGGCCAGGTGTGGTGGCTCACACCTGTAATGCCAGCACTTTGGAAGGACGAGGGGGTCAGATCACCTGAGGTCAATAGTTCGAGACCAGCCTGGCCAACATGGTGAAACCTTGTCTCTACTAAAAATACAAAAAATTAGCTGGATGTGGTAGTGGGTGCGTGTAATCCCAGCTACTTGGGAGGTTGAGGCGGGAGAATCACTCGAACCCAGGAGGCGGAGGTTGCAGTGAGCCGAGATCATGCCACTGCACTCCAGCCTGGGCAACAGAGGGAGACTGTCTCAAACAAACAAACAACAACAGAGGGAGACTGTCTCAAACAAACAAGAACAACAAACTAGTGATGCCACCTGTCTTGGCAGGATAAAGGTCCCAGTGCTTGTCTTGGCACCCAAGGAGCAGTCGAGCCTCCTTTGCTGGCCTCCTTGCCTTCCTCTGGAACCTCCTCTGCTTCAGTGACAGAGCCAGGGCTCATTCACAGCTATGTTCTCAGTGCCTGCCTGACCCACAGAAGTTTTTTTTTTTTTTTTTTGAGATGGAGTCTGGCTCTGTCACCCAGGCTGGAGTGCAGTGGTGCAGTCTTGGCTCACTGAAGCCTCCACCTTCTGGGTTCAAGCGATCCTCCCACCGTAGCCTCCCAAGTAGCTGGGATTACAGGCACGCACCACCATGCCCAGTTAATTTTTATATTTTTAGTACAGACAAGGTTTCACCATGTTGGCCAGGCTGGTCTCGAACTCCTGACCTCAGGTGATCCACCCGCCTTGGCCTCTCAAAGTGCTGGGATTACAAGCACAGTGAGCCACTGTGCCTGGCCAGAAGTGGGTTCCTTCCATGCGCCATTCTCTCCAGGTGCTGGGGACAGAGGGGTGAACTGGTGAATTTCCTGCCCTTGTAAAATTTACTTCTAATGAGGATGATAGACAAATAAATATACAGCAAAATACTGGGCAGCGATAAAGTCTATTAAAAAAATCAGGGTAATTGTGATAGAGAAATATTACTTTGAAGGGGGTAGTGAGGGTGGCACTTGAACAGAGACCTCAGTTCGTGACAGAGATTACCCTGAAAGGAGCTGAGAGAACATTTCTGGCAGAGGGAACAGCAAGTACCAAGGCCCTGAGGTGGGAACAGCTTTGACACTTGGTTAAAAGCAAGGAGGAGGCTGCAGGGCATTGAGTGATGGGGAGGGTGGGGATGAGTGGAGAGGCAGCAGGCTGGCTCAGCAGGGCCTTGCAGGCCATAGTAAGGACTCTATGTTTGCCTTGCTTGCCCTTCCTGTTTTCTCTCCCTTTCTCCCTCCTCTTCTCCCTCCCTCCCTTCTTTCCTTTCTTCCCCCTCCCTCTCCCCTCCCCTTCCCTCCCCTTCTCTTCTTTCCTTTCCTTCTTTCATTTCCTTCCTTCCCTCTTTACCTTCCCACTTGCCCTCCCTCCTTCTCTCTCTTTTTTTTTTTTTTTTTTTTTTTGAGACAGGGTCTCACTCTGTCACCCAGGCTGGAGTGCAGTGGTGCAATCATGGCTTACTGCAACCTTGACCTCCCAGGTCCAAGTGATCCTCCCACCTCAGCCTCCTGAGCAGCTGGGACTACAGGCATGCACCACCACACCCAGCTAGGCTTTTATTTTTTGTAGAGACAGGGTCTCCCTATGTTGCCCAGGCTGGTCTCAAACTCCTGGGATCAAGTGATCCTCTCGCCTTTGCCTCCCAAAGTGCTGGGATGACAGGCATGAGCCGCTGCTCCTGGCCTGTGTTTTGTTCTGAGTGGAGTGGGGGCAGTGGTGTGCTCACACTGGCTTGCGAGAGCTGACTGTGCACATTCCTCTCTTCATGTTCAGCGATGTCACATTGGTAGCTAGGAATTGGCCAGAATGGGAGTGTTTACACCACAGTAATTGGCAAATTCTACCAGTGAGCTCCACCCACCAGCTGGTTTTAAACATTTACACTGCTGGGAAGGTTTGAGATGGGGAGAGCCATGATTCGACTTCAACATGTTCACACGTACAGGAGTGGAGAGGAGGAGAACGGCCAGTAGGAGGGCAAGCGCGAACACAGGAAGACCAGGGAGATCTGCAGGGAGGTTAGTGCACTAGTCCAGGTGGGAGGTGGTGTGGCTGGGCTGGCAGAGCAACAGCAATGGTACTAAGGTAGATTGTGAAGCTCTTTTTTTTTTTTTTTTTTTGAGACGGAGTGTCTCTCTGTCACCAGGCTGGAGTGCAATGGCGCGATCTCGGCTCACTGCAACCTCTGCCTCCCGGGTTCAAGTGATTCTCCTGCCTCAGCCTCCCGAGGAGCTGAGATTACAGACATGTGCCACCAAGCCTGGCTAATTTTTGTATTTATTAGTAGCGATGGGGGTTTCACCATGTTGGCCAGGCTGGTCATGAACTCCTGACCTCAGGTGATCCTCCTGTCTTGGCCTCCCGAAGTGCTGGAATTACAGGGGTGAGCCGCTGTGTCTGGCCTGATTGTGAATCTCTTCTGAAGGAGGATTTGCTGATGGACTGGATTTGACTTTGTGAACAAAAAAGGAGTCACGACGCCCTGGGTTTTTGGCCTGAACAACTTGCTGGATGGTGGTGCCACTCACTGGGATGGGGCAATGGTGGGGAGAAGCAGGGGTCCTAGGTGTCTCTCCGGGGTTTGAAAGGCCCAGACAGACGAGTTCTTAGATGTCAGTATCCCAAGAGTAGAGGCCAAACACGGTGGGACCCTCGACTTGCATTCAGCATGGAGGTCCTGGCTGGAGAGAGTTGTCAGTGGATTGAAGGGACCAGGAGAAGGTGGCAGGAAGGGAGAAGGGGCCAAGGCCTGAGCCCTGAGACTCGCCGGCATTTAGAGGAAGGGAGACTGGGAGCTATGAGCCAGAAGAGAGGAACTATATTGCTGTCTCTCCCCCAGCTGGTATCTACATTTTTTGTTTTTTTACACCAAGCACGAGGGGTGTGCGTACAAGATGCACAGTGGCGGCCTGTGGCTGTGCAGTGCCCTTTCCTCTGGCAACAGAACTTTCTTCCCAATGGAGAAGCCACGAGAAGGGGTTGAGGTGGGGCCGGTCAGCCCCCTACTCAGGGGTGGACACATGCCCAGACCTGGCCAATCACAGGGGCCCTGCCTTCCCGTGCACTGTGATTGGCTCTGGGATGAGCTTGTGACCTGGTTGTGCCAATGAGGATCATCCCCGATGCCCCCTGTTAGATCAGGTGGGAAGATACCCTGTGCCAGGGCTGCTAAGCTGGGAAGATGCCATCCTGGGGATGCCAGTGGCAAGGCCAGGATCTGTGAGGTGCGATACAACATGAAAATGCAGGGCCCCTCGCTCAAAAAGCAGGAAAAAGTGCCCCGAAGTGTCCATAGAACGCTTCTTTCCGCCATCTCTCAACTTGTCATGGCATTTTAAATTTTCTATTCAATGTCATTCTAAGTACAGAAAGGTGTACTTAGAAAGGTGTAATTATTGTAAATAATTAGCATGAATTTTACCATTCATCTTTATATTGCATAATACCAGTTTTATTTATATTTATTTATTTATTTATTTTAAGATGGAGCCTCTCCCTGTCACTCAGGCTGGAGTGCAGTGGCCAATCTCGGCTCACTGCAACCTCCACCTCCCAAGTTCAAGCAATTCTCGTGCCTCAGCCTCCTGAGTAGCTGGGATTACAAATGTGTGCCACCATACCTGGCTAATTTTTGTATTTTGGGTAGAGACAGGGTTTCACCACATTGGCCAGGCTGGTCTTGAACTTCTGACATCAAGTGATCTGCCCACCTCCCAAAGTGCTGGGATTACAGGCATGAGCCACTCTGCCTGGCTGTGTAATACCAGTTATAAATACAAACACCAGAGCATTTAATTCATGTGCAGAATCGCTGAAATTGCACAATTAATATTTTGTAGCTTGTCCCTGAGTGTGCCTTGAACTGGCCAGAAAAGACAAACACAAGCCAGGCTCAGGAATTTAATAGGGGGAGGAGAGGACCCCCTGGTTAAGGTGGTTAAGAGAGTGCTTCTCCTTATGGGAGACTGCCACAAGGGTGCACACCCTCCCAGCCCCCTCCACCCCTGCTATGCCTCCCTGCGTGCTCTCTAGATGGGGCCTGGCAGCTGCTGGATTAACCTTCCAACCAACCACCGGGCTGATGTCCTGAGTCCTGGTACCTCCCCTTCCCACAGGCCCCCACCTCAACCTACAGCAGAGGAGTGGTCTCCAAGGACCTCAGTACCCAGATCAGGGTAGGTGAAAGTTTCACCCCACATCTAGACATGGTCTCTGGTTGGCTGCCAGTCAGGCTGTGGTGCTGCCAATGCACAGCAGTGATGGCTGTCACCATGCCCTGCAAGGTGCTGCTCACGGATGCCTGAGCTCAACCCTCTCTATGCCTGTGCCCAGGCCCTGCCAAGGATGGGAGGGAGAGGCCAGGCAGAGCCAGGGCACCAGAGTGCCAGGGGGCAGGGTAGCGGGGGGACCAAGAACCTGTCTCAGGGAGGTGGGGAGGTGGCAGGAGACAGGACTGCACCTGAGTCGAAGCTTCAAACACACTCCACTGTCTCAGACTTCACTCAACACAAACTCAACGATAAAATGATGTTGAATTTCAAGACAGCAGAGCATTAGACTCCAAGCATGGGCTCATTTGAACATGGGGCCCTGTGTGACTGCACGATCCCTGGCCAGTGGCCTTCTTGTTCTGGCCACAGAAAAAACCTAAGAAGAGGCCAAGGAGAGGCAGCGAATAAGCCCTGATGACATCATGTGAGCCTCTGGATCCAGCTACGCCTGAGCCGAAACACCCATGGACTTCCCACTTTCTGTGCCAGGAAATAAATCCCCTCTTTGCTTAAGCCAGCTTTAGCTGAGTTTCTGAGGCCTGAACAATATGGGACCCCGAGAGGAGAGGATCCAAGGCCCAGGAATCTTGACACCCGAATCCTTTTCTTGGCTTAAAGAATCTTGGAGCTGTCCATCAACTCGGAATGTCTGCAGGTTGCCTAGAGGTCTCACTCCCCCTCCTCACATGGATCTGTCCTGTTCTGGGGCCACGTCCTTTTATCTGTCTTAGGCCTGGATTTCTTTTTATGAACAAAGGGAAGCTTTATTCCCCAGTCTTCCCAGTTCTCCCCAGGCTGTTTGATGTGGGTGTTAAAGGAGACACTAGACTTCCACGCTGTGGTGTGTGTGTGTGTGTGTGTGTGTGTGTGTGTGTGTGTGTGTGTGTGTAGTGGCCTGGAGGGTGCCAGGGAGCTGGGGAGGAGAGCAGGAAGGATGCATGGAGTGTTTAAGAAACATCAGGAAGGCCTGGCACGGAGGCTCACATCTGTAATCCCAGCACTTTGGGAGGCCAAGATGGGCGGATTGCCTGAGGTCAGGAGTTCAAGACCAGCCTGGCCAACATGGTGAAACCCCGTCTCTACTAAAAATACAAAAATGAGCCGGGTGTGGTGGCGCTAGCCTGTAATCCCAGCTGCTTGGGAGGCTGAGGCAGGAGAATCGCTTGAATCTGGGAGGTGGATGTTGCGGTGAGCCAAGATTGTGCCATTGCACTCCAGCCTGGAGAACAGAGCGAGACTCTGTCTCCAAAAAAAAAAAAAAGAAACATCAGGAAATGACTGGATTTGGGGGGCAGAAGGGGGAGGAGTCAGAGGCCCAGAGGTGGTGGGGAAGGGTCTGATTGGAGGAGGATAGGTGGAGCAATATCTTACTGTTTCCTCTTTAAGCCACTCCCTAGAATGGAGTCCATTCATTCATTCATTCATTCATCCATCCATCATTCATTCATTCAATCATCAAGCATCTATCTTGAGTGAATGTTGATTGTCAGGCACAGTCAGGTCCTGAAGATAATCAGACACCTTCCTGGGGACTAACCTTTTAAAAAATACGAGTCCCAATCTATGGAAAGACAAAAAAATCCAACAAAGTTTCTAAGGCACTTGCTCCTGTCGCCTCCCCCAACTCCAGAGTAAAAAGATCTTGATTGGGTCCCCCTGGAAAAGATCCATGTTACTTTTTTTTTCTTTTGAAACAGGGTTTTGCTCTGTCTCCCAGGCTGGAGTGCAGAGGCGCAATCACAGCTCATGTAGCCTAGATCTACTAGGCTCAAGTGATCCTTCAACCTCAGCTTCCCTAGTAGCTGGGACTATAGGTGTGCACCAACGTGCCTGGCTAATTTTTTTTTTTTTTTTTTTTTTGAGATGGAGTCTTGCACTGTCGCCTGGGTTGGAGTGCAGTGGCATGATCTCGGCTCACTTCAACCTCCACTTCCCATGTTCAAGCGATTCTCCTGCCTCAGCCTCCCAGGTAGCTGGGATTACAGGTGTCTACCACCATGTCCATCTAATTTTTTGTATTTTTAGTACAGACGGGGTTTCACTATGTTGGCCAGGCTAGTCTCAAACCCCTGACCTTGTGATCCGCCTGCCTCGGCCTCCCAAAGTGTAATTTTTGTATTTTTTGTTGAGACGGGGTTTCACTATGTTGCCCAAGCTCGTCTTAGACTTCTGGAATCAGGGGATCCTCCAGCCTCAGCCTCCCAAAGTGCTGGGATTACAGGTGTGAGCCACTACGCCTGGCCTGTTAACTTAAGTCAATTTTGTTCAACAGGAGAGTCAGTAGGAAAACTGTCATCCATTTTGCAATGAAAAGTTATCTGGGCAGAGCTGACCAGTGCCAATATTGCAGCTGTCATTTACTGGGCACTCACTGTATGCCAGGCTCTGAGCTGTAGCAGCCTCACCACACAGGCGGGTGCCCCCATGCATGTCTTCATTTTGCAGACAAGGGACTGGAGGCTCAGGGAGGTGAAGGAAAGAGCTTATTGTCACCTAGAAAGCAGCAGAGCTGGCCGGGCGCGGCCTCCTGTAATCCCAGCAGTTTGGGAGGCCGAGGCAGACGGATCACCTGTGATCGGGAGTTTGAGACCAGCCTGACCAACATGGAGAAACCCCGTCTCTACTAAAAATACAAAATTAGCCGGGTGTGGTGGCGCATGCCTGTAATCCCAGCTACTCCGGACTCAGGAGGCTGAGGCAGTAGAATTGCTTTAACTTGGGAGGCGGAGGTTTCGGTGAGCCGAGATCCTGGGCAACAAGAGTGAAACTCCGTCTCAAAAAAAAAAACAACAAAAAAAACCAAAACAGCAGAGCCTGGTTTGTCTTGAGCTCTATGTGGCTTTGGAGGCTGAGCTTGGAACTGCCAGTCTGGGCTTTGGACGGGCACCCTGGGTAGGGGTGGTCCTGGGTAGAGATGGCCCTGGGAATCCCTCCAGTGCTTGGCCTTGTGCCTGGTGGTCCACAGTCACTCATCTGATATTTAACAACTTACAATGAGGAGTGCTCCACAAGGAACCCTCACACAGCTTGGGATGCCCCTCCCATGTTCCCTCTTTACTGAGGGTCCCTTGGATGGGTGTGTTTGTGGGGCTTAGTCTCTGGGGGAAGACGGGCAGACCCTGGATTGGTCTGGAGCTCCAGCTGGCCCCGCACAACTAGGAAAACTGGTTGGGGCGGCTGACTCAGGTTGTGTTTATACTGGCGTACTCCCCGCCCCCTCCCTCCCTCAGGCACCCACCCCTCCCCTCCCTGACCCGGGAGAGGAAGGAAGTTCCTATAACGTTCATAGTTGCCACTAGTTCTCGAGAGCGTGTTGTGCATTGGGCACGGAGCTGGAAGACCTTCACAGGTTGTATCTGGTCCCAGCTCCCTTTGAGGAGACTGGGTCTCAGAAAAGTCAGGCTGCTCCCTCGATCCTACAGGGGCAAAGCTGGGATCGGAATCCAGCTCTGACTGATGCCCCGATGAAACTCTGCTAAATTTATTCATTTTCTTTTTCTTTCTTTCTCTCTTTCTTTCCTTTCTTTTTCGTTCTTTCCTTTCTTTTTCTTTCTTTCTCTTTCTTTCCTTTCTTTCTCTCCCTTCCCTCCTTCCTTCCTTCCTTCCTTCCTTCCTTCCTTCCTTCCTTCCTTCCTTCCTTCCTTCCTCTCTTCCTTTCTTTTCTTTTCTTTTCTTTTTTGGCCAGAGCTTTGTTCTTGTTGCCCCGGCTAGAGTGCAATGGTGTGATCTTGGCTTACTGCAACCTCCGCCTCCTGGGTTCAAGCGATTCTCCTGTGTCAGCCCCCCAAGTGGCTGGGATTACAGGTGCACACGCCAGCATGCCCAGCCAATTTTTGTATTTTTAGTAGAGACAGGGTTTCGCCATGTTGGCCGGGCTGGTCTCACCCTGACTTCAGGTGATCTGCCCGCCTTGGCCTCCCAAAGTGCTGGGATTAAGGCGTGGGCCACCGTGCCTGGCCTCATGTGTTTAGTCTTCACCCTTTCCATTCCTTCTGCCTGGAATGCTCTTCCGCTGTTGTTTGTCCAGCTGCTGTGGTAGAGATTTCTAGTGCTCATTATGTGCACTCGCCTTTCCTTCCCAGTTACCCAAGAAAACTGCTTTTCCCAGCCCCCTTGCAGTTAGATGAGGGCCTGGGGCTCATTCTGGCCAATGTGCTCTGAGTGTGAGTGAGGAGAATCACTTCCAGGCTGAGGCCATGAAGAGCCCTTGCAGGACTGCCCAGCTCTCATTCTGTGCCACGGTGGAGATTCTGGAAGCCTTGTGTTGAGATAGACACAGGCTGAATTGCTGAGTCACCGCATGGAGGGCAGCAGCCTAGGAGACCTGGCAGTCTGACTCAGACTTTGCATGGTCAAGAAACAAATCCTTTCTACCTGCTGGAGATCTTAAAAGAGAAAGAAATCCTTGTATTAAATCTTTGAGATGTAGGGATTAATTTGTTACTGCAGCATAGCCTGTCGTATACTAATAGAGCTGATCTGTTCAGGTGCCAGTTGAAATATCACCTTCTCTGATCAAAACATCTAAACTGGTGCCACCCTCACCCCCTCCCCCTCCAACCAGTCCTTTCTTTTTTTTTTGAGACTTTTTTTTTTTTGAGTCTCATTCTGTCATCCAGGCTGGGGTACAATGGTGCTGTGATCTTGGCTCACTCCAGCCGCTGCTTCCTAGGTGCAAGTGATTCTCCTGTCTCACTTTCCGAGTAGCTGGGATTACAGGCACCCGCCACCACACTGGGCTAATTTTTGTATTTTTAGTAGAGATGGGGTTTCACCATGTTGGCCAGGCTGGTCTTGAACTCCTGGCCTCAACTGATCAGCCCGCCTCGGCCCCCCAAAGTGCTGGGATTACAGGCGTGAGCCACTGGCCCTTACCAATTTTTCTAGCACTGTGTTTATTTTCCTGAAACACTTATCTACTTGTTTGTTGCTTTGTGTATTGTCTGCACACCTCCTCCCACCACTAGAGTGTAAGCTCTATGAGTGCAGGGCCCTTTGTCTTGTTTGTGGCTGCATCCTTGGTGCCTAGCACAGTGCCTGGCATATATAGGTACTCAATAAATATTTGAATGGATGAATGTGTGTATATTTATTTTTTGAGACAAGGTCTCACTGTCACTGAGACTGGAGTGCAGTGGTGCAATCATGGCTCACTGCAGCCTCGACCTCCTGGGCTCAAGCCATCCTTTTGCCTCAGCCTCCCAAGTAGCTGGGACTACAGGTGGGCACCACTATGCCTGGCTAATATATTTTTTGTAGATACAGGGTCTCTCCATGTTGCCCAGACTGGTCTCGAACTCCTGGGTTCAAGCTAGCTTCCTGCCTCGCCTTCCCAAAGTGCTGGGATTACAGGTGTAAGCCACCGGGCCTTGCCTGAATGCATTTATTGAATGAATGAAACAGGCGGATAACCACACTCACAGGTAGACATGGAATTTGATATTGGTATCTGTGTTTTTCTTTTTTATTGGAGTAAATACATTTATTGATATCCATTTTATATCTAGTTCAGTTAAACAATCTGTAAATATAGGCGGCACAGTGGCTCACGCCTGTAATCCCAGCACTTTGGGAGGCCGAGGCTAGTGGATCACCTGAGGTCAGGAGTTTGAGACCAGCCTAGCCAACATGGTGAAACCCCATCTCTACTAATATAAAAAAATTAACAAGGCGTGGTGGCGCACGCCTGTAATCCCAGCTACTTGGGAGGCTGAGGCAGGAGAATTGCTTAAACCTGGGAGGTGGAGGTTGCAGTGAGCCGAGATTGTGCCACTGCACTCTAGCCTGGGCGACAAGAGCTAAACTCTGTCTCTCTCTCTCTCTCTCTCTATATATATATATGTATGTATGTATATATATATGTGTGTGTATATATATATGTGTGTATGTGTATAT
>NW_026652285.1:101363127-101364037 GCF_009828535.3 Hylobates moloch
TAACTATGTAGAGCCACTCTTACCCCCATTGTACAGATGAGGAAACTGTTGCCTTAAAATACAATTTTTTTGTAATAAAGTCGTGCTCATTTGTTTACATATTGTCAATAGTTGCTTTCACTGGCAAAACATAAAATGTTTACTATCTGGCCCTTTCTAGAATATTTGCTGACCTTGTTCTGAATTCTTCAAGCTCTAAATTTACCTCTGTAGAGAAAAACTAAAAACAAAACAAAAACCTAACTAATTCACATTCTTTCCTGGGCTTTTAGAAAAAGAACTGATTTGATAAATGGCCAAGGACCAACCCTCCCCCTCCCCCATAACATCTTTTATTTAAAAATGTAATTGAAGGCCGGGCGCGGTGGCTCACGCTTGTAATCCCACCACTTTGGGAGGCCGAGGCGGGCGGATCACGAGGTCAGGAGATCGAGACCACGGTGAAACCCCGTCTCTACTAAAAATACAAACAAAAATTAGCCGGGCGTGGTGGCGGGCGCCTGTAGTCCCAGCTACTCGGAGAGGCTGAGGCAGGAGAATGGCCGGAACCCGGGAGGCAGAGCTTGCAGTGAGCTGAGATCGCGCCACTGCACTCCAGCCTGGGCGACAGAGCAAGACTCCGTCTCAAAAAAAAAAAAGAATATCAGAACTGGCTTAGAACCTTCTCTCTTCTCACTCTGTCTCTACAGATGAGGGAATATGGGCCCCTTAGGGAAGTGACTCATCCCAGGGCGCAAAGTAAGTCTATGGCTGAGCCAGAACCTGTGTCTGGGTCTCTGGACTCCTGGTCCAGTGCTCTGTCCGCTGAGCTTTGCCTCTTCCTCTTTAGTTTCAGCCCAAGTTCTGAAAATATTTTCCTGAGTACGTTTGCCTCTTCCTGCCCACCTCACCACATAATGCTGTGACTCTG
>NW_026652285.1:101364047-101380252 GCF_009828535.3 Hylobates moloch
GCCTAGGCTGGAATACAGTGGCACGATCTTGGCTCACTGCAACCTCCGTCTCCCAGGTTCAAGCAATTCTCTTGCGTCAGCCTCCCAAGTGGCTGGGATTACAGGCACCCACCACTACTACGTTCAGCTAATTTTTTGTGTTTTTAGTAGAGATGGGGTTTCACCATGTTGACCAGGCTGGTCTCAAACCCCTGACCTTGTGATTCACCTGCCTTGGCCTCCCAAAGTGCTGGGATTAAAGTGCTGGGATTACAGGTGTGAGACACCGTGCTCAGCCTCTACCTGTGTTTTTCTTACTTGGATGGGACACAAAGCCAGATCATCAGAAAGTTGAAAGCAATGGTTTCTTTTCTGACTCTTAGAATATCAGAACTGGCTGGCCGGGCGCGGTGGCTCATGCTTGTAATCCCAGCACTTTGGGAGGCCGAGGCGGGCGGATCACGAGGTCAGCAGATCAAGACCACGGTGAAACCCCGTCTCTACTAAAAATACAAACAAAAATTAGCCGGGCGTGGTGGCGGGCGCCTGTAGTCCCAGCTACTCGGAGAGGCTGAGGCAGGAGAATGGCCGGAACCCGGGAGGCAGAGCTTGCAGTGAGCTGAGATCGCGCCACTGCACTCCAGCCTGGGCGACAGAGCAAGACTCCGTCTCAAAAAAAAAAAAGAATATCAGAACTGGCTTAGAACCTTCTCTCTTCTCACTCTGTCTCTACAGATGAGGGAATATGGGCCCCTTAGGGAAGTGACTCATCCCAGGGCGCAAAGTAAGTCTATGGCTGAGCCAGAACCTGTGTCTGGGTCTCTGGACTCCTGGTCCAGTGCTCTGTCCGCTGAGCTTTGCCTCTTCCTCTTTAGTTTCAGCCCAAGTTCTGAAAATATTTTCCTGAGTACGTTTGCCTCTTCCTGCCCACCTCACCACATAATGCTGTGACTCTGAGCAAATCAATGGCGACTGATGGCTGGGACTGGGTGGGGCTGAGACAGCGCTCAGAGATGAGAGAGGAGAAGAACGAGACTCCCTCCACAGTGCTCCTCAACCACGTCCTGGAGCTGAGCTTGTTGTTTGTCTCACGCCTCTTAAAAAAAAAAAACCAGAGGACAGGAGTGTGGATTCCCGTTGACCAAGGCTGTCAGGGAGAGGACTGTTTCTCAGGGGTTGAGCCTTCCCCCAGCCAGATTGGACCTAGCTGCTCCCTCCTCTCTGCTCCGTAGAACACTGGACATTGATTGTAGCACCTGTCATGTCACATTTTCCTCTGGCGTACTGTTCATTTTTCTTGTAAGTACAAAGGTGATACATGCTTATTGTAGAAAATTTGGAAAATATAGACATGTATGAATGATAAAATAAAGGTCTCCTGTAATTGCCCACCTAGTAATAACCATTTCAGCATTTTTGAACTTGTATTCAGTCTTTTTTCCTCTAAACGTATGAATAGCTAAGGTCACCTGTACCCCAGACGTCCCCAGGCCCTACCAGCTGGGGACATCCCGGTGGCCATGTTAACATTTCCTGCGGCCACTCCAGCCCTATCCTGCTGGCTAGCATCTTGACCTGCCCTGAAGCCTTTGCAGTTATATCTGGGAGTCCCTTGAGGAGCCACATGTGAGCTCCCAGCCAGGTTCTGCTTCAGTCTCCCTGCAGCTATCCCTGCCCTAAGTCCCCTGAGGGTGGCCCCTGTTGCTGCGCTGGCCATGGAGCCTGCTGGAAAAATCCAGCCCCCTTGTTCGGCCTCCCCTCCCCTGGTGATTCATGAGTGACAAAACTGGGAGGCACCAGATGGCCCTGGAACCTCTTTATCCTGGCCAGGAGCAGGGAGGGTGTTCCCCTTCCAGCACTGCGTTGACCGCGTTGTCGCCCAGGTTCTGAAGCAGCCATGCCTGTGCTCCGAGTTCCACTGGGAGACACCTCCCTTAGCTCAGCTTGCAGCCCCTCTCTCTGAAGGACATCTTGGGTCTCCCAGCCAGTACCGACCACCCTCCTTTTCTGAGAAGCTTCTGTGAGCTTCCAGTGGGCGCTAGCTACTAACCACCCCTCACGTCCTGCCTGTACACTTAGGACATTACAGCCTTTCCCTGGGATTTTCTTTTCTTCTTCTTTTTTTTTTTTTAAATGGAGTCTTGCTCTGTGGCCCAGGCTAGAGTGCAGTGGCACAGTCTTGGCTCACTGCAACCTCCGCCTCCTGGGGTCAAGTGATTCTCCAGCCTCAGCCTCCTGAGTAGCTGGGATTATAGGTGCGCGCCATCACACCGGGCTAATTTTTGCAATTTTAGTAGAGACGGGGTTTCACCATGTTGGCGAGGCTGGTCTCAAACTCCTGACCTCAGGTGATCC
Source organism: Hylobates moloch (assembly GCF_009828535.3). Classification (NCBI taxonomy): domain Eukaryota; kingdom Metazoa; phylum Chordata; class Mammalia; order Primates; family Hylobatidae; genus Hylobates; species Hylobates moloch. Next base: position 101,366,382 of record NW_026652285.1, read on the forward strand.
GCCTGCCTCAGCCTCCCAAAGTGCTGGGATTACAGGCGTGAGCCACCACACCCTGGCCAATGCTTTTGTTTTCCCTTGGGATTTTCTGAGTCGAAAATAAGGGAAGAAGGCAGTCTCTCTTGGGTGGCAAAGCTATGAGAATTGGAGGCCCAGGAGCTGCCTCCTGTGGCTACAGTGGGAAGCTTGAGTTCAAAGAAGAAAGTCGCAGGAGATGGAGAGATAGCATCTTGGAAAAGATCTGTGCCTGGATCCCGCTGTGCCTGAAGCCAGCTGTGCCCCTGCCCACTACACGGTTTAGTGCCTTGAGCCAAGAAATCCCACCTTTTGCCCGGGCTGATGCCAGTGGTGCTGCTGTCCCCTACCACAAGTGAGTCTTCAGGAGACAGGGCTCTGCCTTGGATGAGGTGGGTACAGACACCACTGTGCTGTGTGTCTCTTCATCCCTGTCCCTGGAAACTGCAGCATGAAGTATTGGGGGTGAGGTGTGTGTTCCCAACCAGCTAGTTCAGGGATGAAGAGATCCCAGAACCCAGTTTCGGTTCAGCTGGGACTTATCAATGTGACTATTTAAACAACCTCAGAATCATTTGCCAGCTCGCAATGTAATGTTACAAATTCTTACCCACTCAACTGTGAGCTCCAACAGTAGAAACTGGCCACCTCTCAGTTGTGTGACCTTGGGCGAGGTTTCTCATTTCTGAAACGAGGATGCTTACAGTCTCTACCTTAGAGGGTAGCTGGAAAAATTAAACGAGCTAATCCAGAGAGAGGGGCTTGCTGTTCTCGTCATTTGCTGCTATTGTTCGCTGTGGTCAGATTAGTGCCTCACACAGGCCAAGCACCAAATGGGAGCTTTGTAAATATTGTCCAGTGATTGGAGGGACAGCTCCTGGTGTGCATCCCCTGTGCCAGAGGGACACACAGTCACACACACTCTGTATTTCTTGCTGTAACACACACACACACACACACACACAGCACCCAGATCTCAGTGCCCTGCGCAGCGACTCTCCTGGGAGCCCAAGGCATCCCCACCCCTGGCTTCTCTGGAGGGCAGCCTGCAGCTCTGAGGCTCTGGGCTGTCATCCCAGCAGCTCTATGTTGCTGGGAGCGCAGCTTGGAGCCTGGCTCAGCCCTACACCACGTATCAAGGGCAGCCGGACCTGTGGTGTCCTAGGAGCCTGGGGGAGTGTGTTGGGGGGAGCTGGTTAACCTAGGAGGACCACGGACTTGCTGGAGCTCTTGCTTCTAGAGCTGCTGCTCTCTGGAAGCTTCCCCTTGTCACCCCCCACCCCGCCCGGCACCCAGTCTCTTCTAATTCCCCTACCTCCCTAAGCAGCACCCCTAAGTCCTGTCTGGGGACTCCACTGGCCTTTTTACTGGAGGAAGAGAGGCTTGTCTGTGGAGCTGAGATGGACTCCTGGTTTGCCTGCCCGCCTGACCCCATCCCCCTTTCAGACGACCCCCATGGCCAGGAAACCCCATCCACCTGCCTCCCGGACCCAGCCTCTCACTTGTGCTATGCACGGGAACATCGGTCTCTCTGGATGTTCTAAGCTGGTATGTTTCCTGCTGTGCCAGCGGCCCCAGGGGTTGTGAGTGGGGTGAGGATGCAGCTTAGGATCAAGTGTTGGAGACAGTGTGTGGCTGGGTGTGGCCCTGAGTGTGGGGTGTAGTGTAGAATCAAGGCTGTGCAGCCTGTTACAGTTTCGTGTGGAATGTCTTGGTGAGAGGATAGATTGCCAGTGGGCTGCGTTTTGGGTCAAGGGGAATTATACTCAGGGCACTAACCCTTTGTGGGGCTGCCCAGGTCCTTGGGCCCCGAGAAGATAAGGGAGGGGGAAGGGCACCTCTCTTTAGGGTGCTCCCAGAGCGCCCCATCCCATCCCTTGGCTTTGCTAGATTCCAATGTGCGGCTTAGGCTCAGATCACCCGGCAGAGGGGAGGAAAGCCCTCGTCTGGGGTCCTGCTGAGTTCAGAGATCTTATTTCGCACCCCACCATCCACTCTCCTTTACCATAGGGATTCCTGGGGCGGGTGGGGAATTCCCAAGCCCTTTGGCGGGTCCCTTCCAGTGCCGAGCTCCCAACAAAGGGGGCCGACCACGTGCCCCTCCTCGACGCGGGCCTGCAGTGGGGACGCACGCGGCCCCGGGACCCAGCTCAGGCAAGGGCGAGATGCAGACTCCGCGCAGCTCCCCGGGTGGACGCGAAGCGGCCCCCGGCAGCCCCGCCGCCCCCGCCGAGCCTCGCCCACTCCCAGCCCCAGCCGCTGCAGCGCGCCCGAAGCGGCGCTAGGGGGAGCTCTGGCAACTGGCTTCGTGGATTGAAGCAAAAACCGTGCAGCCAACTGCGATTTCCTTGGACTTGCAGGGGAAAATGGGGAGGGAGGAGACGCACCGTTCCCCCTCCTCGGCAGCTCCAGACTCTTCCCGTGGGAGGCCGATGAAGCAGCCCTGGGGGTGAAGGTGCATTTCCTCCCCGCGACTCACGCCCCCAGAGCCTCCTTTTTCCTCACCCCTATCGCGGACCTCCGCGGACCCCCGCGTTCTGGAGTGTCCCCGAGAACTTCGCCTCGCGCGACACAGGGAACCAGAGCCGAGCAGTCCCCGGGGACGGGCTTGCGTCCGCCTCTCGGAGTCTGGGTTGGGGGCCTCTTGGCGGCAGCCCCTCCTGTCGCTGCGGGAGGCGCGGAGGCTGGGGTGGGGGGCGCGAGCCGTCCTGCGGGGTGGCTGCGAGGCTCGCACCGGCGAGGGCAGTGTGGGGGCGAGGGAGCCAGCGAGAGCGAGGAGCTGTGGGGAGTCGGCAGCAAACAGCCAGCAGGCTGCCACTTTGCTTTCTTTTTCTCGTTCTTTCTTTCCTAACCCCTCTTTGCAAAGCTGGAACCATCCCGCGCGCCCCCGGGCCCAAGCCGCGGCTCCAGATGTGGATTTGTTTCCAGTGGGGAGAACGCGAGCTTCCCCCGGGCCTTGGCACATTCTCCCACTCTGAGGTCATTCCGTAGGTGGTCAGAGGGGAGCGCGCGCCGGGAGCTTTCCTCCCTCCATCCACTGGGGAGGGAAGAGCGGCGGGTGGGAGGGAAGGAGAGGGAGAGGGGAGGGGCGCGAGGAGGGAGGGAGACGCCGCCAGCACACCACCAAGTGGCACCGAGCAGTGATAACAAACTCAACTTAAAAAAAAAAAAAATGGGAAAAAGAAAAGGAAAAAACTTCCCCAAGTTGCAGCCCGAGACATGCGGACGTGCGGGCGGAGGCGCGGGGCAGGGAGTGCGGGTGGCCCTGAAGCCCCCGGCGTCCCCCGGCTGCTTTCCCCGGCCACAGAGAGCTCAGACTCGAGGCCGACCAGGCCCTGCGCCTCTGCCTGGGCAGGAAATGTGCTGGAGGCTGGCTCCGCTTCCCGCTGGAGACCCCGGGGCGGCCAGTTCCGTGGGGGACAGGACGCCCCTGGAGTGGGGGCGGCCGAGAGACGCGCAACACCCGCTTCATCCCCAGCCACCAACATCACCCCCCCTTTCTCCCACCGCCGACCTTGCGGATGTGGGTAGATCCCGCCCGCCCAGGCCCAAGAGAACTGGGGTTTACATGGGGGTGGGGGGGTCTCTCCCACACCTATCCTCTCTGACGCCCCCAGACAGATCTGAAAACAAGGCACCACCATCTTCTGTAATCGACTTTTTATTAAGATTATAAATTTAAACAATCTGAACAGTTTTACCCGGTGATATACAATTCAGTAAGCACAAAAATACAGGGTAATGAGGGAAAAAGGCCGAGAAAGGAAGGGTTGGCAACTTGTTTTGGAGTCCACACGGTGCTGATGGCAGAGAACCAGAGGGGCTGCAGACGAACCCCACCTTTTTACAACAAAAGGCTTTTAAATTAAACAAATCTATCGAGCTGAAGACACAGGACGGGGTTCTCACAGGCTCGAACAATGCTGGTTTCATGAAATGCAACCGAAGGCTGAACCAAGGCAGTGCAACTTAGAAGTACACACACAAACACCACAGCTGACCAGAAACTTAGTGCAAAGTCTCCAACGCAGTCGGCGGTCCCGGCCCCTCCCTCCCCCGGGGCCGCCGGGGAGCCAGGTGAAGGAATTGACTTCCTTTTTTGTTTAGTGAGGACCGCAGTGCTGGGCATGATGGGAAATGTAGTCCGCCATGCCCGCCCCCCACCCCTTACCCAAACAGTGTCCGAGTGTCGGGGTGTCAGGCGCCACCCCCGAGTCCGGGAGACGGGTGGAGGAGGGGAGAAGAACGGAGCCAGAGGGGCGGGGAGAAGAGGGGTTCAAGACACCCGCCCCGGGAAGAAAAGAAAAAAAAAGTTGAAGTGTTTTCATTTCTGCCTTCTCATTTTGAGAACTTTGGAGTCCGCCCCCAGAGAGGAAATGTGACCCAAACGTCCCTTTCGGAGATAGAGTTTGCCTTTGTTTTTGCTCAGAATTTCACAAGACCCATTCCTCACCCCACAGAGGGACTCGGGAGAGCGGAACGTCGGGCTTCCCGGGTCTGACAACTGATTGGAATCGGCTTCCCGGGTCCCGCGCCCTCCTGCGCTGCGCCCCCGGCGCGCCCCGGCGGCCAGGGCGCCCTGCCTCGCCCCCGGCTGCCCGGCACCTCCTCCGGGCAGCAGCCCTCCCTCACGTGGCAGGCTCCTCGCTAAACACCACTGCAATCACTACAATAAAAAGAAAAAAAGAGTAGGAGAAACACAAAGCATACTTAAATAGGCGCTTTTTCTCTCTGCAAAAATAAAGTCCAACATTTTAGATTTCTTTTTTTTATTTTACAATTTATAAAACATCAACCGCCTGCCCCCGCTCGCCCCCAGCTCAGCCCCGAGTGGCCCGGCGCCCGCTCGTTCCTTCCTCTTGCCCCTTGGCCGAGTCTTTGTCTGGCCCCAGCCCCGCGGGGCCCTGGGTCCCTGTGCCCTCGGGGGTCCCTAGAAGGCGACAATGGCTCGAGTCCAGGCGCCGAGGCTGGCGAGCGCCTGCTTGGCGCACAGCTGCCCGTTGAGCGGCGGCGGCTGCTCCGAGGAGTCCGGCTGTCGGCTCACCAGCCCCGAGAAGCCGGAGCCAAAGATGGAGATCAAGTTTGAGATGTTGGACGCGTCCGGGGACGAGTCCGGGCAGAAGTCCTCGAAGCGGGCGCGCTTGCAGGGGGCGAACGGGGCGCCCCCGGGGGGCTCGGCCCCCAGCTCGCCCGCGTCCTCCTCGTCGTCTTCCTCCTCCTCCTGGCCAGGGTAATACTTGCGCTTGCAGCCGGCGGCGGACGCCAGGCCCGGTCCCGGAGCGCCCTGGCCACAGCAGGGGCAGTGGGCGGAGGCGCAGCAGTCCTGGTGCAAGTAGCCGTTCTCCACCGTGGTCACCACGTGAGTGTCTAGGTCCAGCACGGTGGTCTGGCTGCTGCAGTGCAAGCCGAAGTCCGAGGGGGTAGGGTATGCGCCCCGGTAGAAGCCGGGGGAGGAGGCGGGGGCCGGGGAGGCGGGCGGAGAAGCGGCGGCGGCCGGAGGGGCGGCCCCTGGGGGCGCGGAGCAGGCGGCCGGGGCGCGAGGGTCCCGCGGGCAGAGCGCAGCGGGCGCGGGCGGCGGCAGCGGCAGCGGCGCAGGACCCGGCTGCAGAGGCTCCAAGGGCTGCCCGCGGTGGGGCGCGCCGTGCGGCGGCTGGAGCGCAGCGCACCCGGGCAGCTCCGAGAGCGCCCCCGCGCCGCCCGCGGGCGCTCCGGCCGCCGCCGCCGCCGCGCAGCCCCTGGGCGCCGGGTGCTGGTGCTGGTGCAGCTGCTGCTGGAGGTGCAGCTGGTGGAGCTGGTGGAGCTGGTGCAGCTGGTGCCGGGCGGCCGGCTCGCGCGCCTCCGCGTCCCCGCCGCCGCCAAGTTGGAGCGGGCCGAAGTCGGCCGCGCTGGCCGGCATGCCAGGCGCCGCGTACGCTAGGTGCTGGTGCTGGTGGTGGGGCGGCTGCTGCTGTTGCTGCTGTTGCTGCTGCTGCTGGCGCCGGTAGAGCTCGGCGTAGCGCTCGCTCAGGTAGAGCTGGCGCGCGTTGCGGAGCACGTAGGACACCAGGAGGTTCTTGTGCAGCTTGATGCCGCCGCGCTGGGTTCGGGAGCTGTGGATCTTGCGCAGGGAGATGCTGATCAGGCTCTGGGCGTCCAGGGCGCACTCCATGCTCCCGCGGAGACGGCGGCGGAGGAGCCGCCGCCGCTGCTGCTGTTAACGCTGCTGCTGTTTCTGCCTCCAGCCGGCCGCCGGGGCGCGCCGGGCAGGGGTAACGGAGTCCGGGTCAGCGGTTCGGCTGCGCTCCGAGAGGAGCCGCCACCATGCGCTGCGCGCCACCGCGGGCTCGCGCTCCCCAGACGGCGCCAAAGCAATGAGTCTCGGCCGGCCCCGGCCCCAGCTATTTAGCCGGGTGCCCGGGTCCCGCCCCACATGAGAAAAGCCAATAGGAGCTTGGATAGCCTCCTGAGTGACAGGCGCTGCCCGCCCCGGGGCTACTCGGCTGGCCAATCAGACCAAGGCGGTTCCTTTGTGCTATTCAAATACCGAACGGACCCCAGGCCTCCAACGCCGCTGCTGCCTCGAATGTTCTCCTGGAGCTGCCGCGCCGCGCGGGACTCGGAGCCGCCGGGGTCGCGCAGTCTGCAGCATAGGTCTCCTGGCAGCGGCCACGTTGAAGCTCGCGGCTGCCCTCGCCTTAGGTCCCGGGAGCCGGGGGTCGGCTCACCTGAGTGCTGCGGCGACGGCTCCTCCCCTTTCCGCACGGCTGGGCCTCACCTGCTGCAGGTGCGCGCCGCTCACCGCTCCCGCGGCCGCGCGGCGCCTCCACCTGCCCACCTGTCGCCCCCCGAGTGACCCGCGGGAGTCAAGGCCTCTCTACAGGAGGCTGGTGGGGCCGCCGGCTTGACACTGGGGGACATCAAAGGAGCGAGGTTTTGGGGGTACCCTCTATCGCAGAGAATGTAGGACCTGACTCCCTGACTTTTTGGCCGAGGGGCCTCTGGGAATGCTTGCGGAAGGGAGGTGCTCCCCATTTGTAGGACAGGAAAAACCAAAACATCGCGAATTTTGACCTTCTCTGACGGAGAGAGTTCCGAGGCTGGGCATGACCCAGGGAGTGTGTGGACCTCGCGACCAGCTGAGGCTCAAAGGTGTCCTGAGAGCCGAAACGCTGAGTGTCCTAATCACCAGCTCTGTAACCTTTCCTTTCGTGTCTAACTAATAATAATGACAATAGGGACTATTATTATGGGCCTAGTATGGGGCAGGCAACTCCCCGAATGCCTCACTCTAACGTTTGTAGAGGAGGGGCCTGAGGCTCGGAGGAGTGGAGTGACTTGGGGAACCACACAGTTCCTAGAGGGCGGAGCTAGGAGCTGGGACAGGACCCTGCGCTCCAGACGGGAGGTGGATACCAAAGGCCCGGGAACTCACCGACTTAACTTCTGTTGACACAGTTTTCCTTCTTATCCTGAATCCTTCAGGGGCCACCTTCTCCCAGCTGGGGACTGAGACAATGGGAGAAGAGAGGGACAGGATTGGCTGATTCCTGGGGGCGCTCTATCTGGACCAAGAGGCCTGAAGGGGACTGGTTGCTGCTCCCAGGGGTTTCAAAGGTACCTGGGGTGGGGGCTGCCCAGACAGCTCCTGAGGCTCTTGGAAGTGGTCTGGAGGTTTGCCTGAAGGATGAACGAGGTCTGCAGAGTCTCCCAGAGATAGGTGGGGCTTGTGGGGCTGGACTCAGGAGAGGCCCATGAGCAGACGTCCTGCTGCTTCACCTCCTCCTCAGGGGATCTTCTGAGTCTGCTTTTTGGGGCTTCCTTCTGAGATCTCAACACCTACTTCATCCCTTGGCGGGAGTGGAGAGACCCACTAGCCCACCCTGTGGTCTCTGGGTCTTTCTTTAGTCTTAAGAATTTCCAAGGTTTCTGCAAAAGTTTCTTAGCATCTACTCCATGCCAGACGTTCAGAGTGAAGACAGAGTTAGCAGGTGTTTACCTCATTTTTCCGACGAGGAAACTCGGACACTGACAGCATGAGACTTGCCCAAGATCATATGGCCCCAGGCCTGGTGCTCTGTCCTTCCCGTGGCCCCCTCGAACAATCTCAAAGTGGTTTGGGCCCCTGTGACCAATACCACCTCTCCAGGCCTCCTCCCAGAGAAGCCAGGATTGAAATTTCAGGGGACTTCAGATAAAGGATGTCCTACCTACATTTTATTGGTGATACAGACCTACAGGGCTATGGAACTTGCTCAGGTGATAACACGTAGAAGTAAAAATACACTGCCCTTCACTTCCCTGGTGCCTGTCTTAAAGGTGCACAAAGACTTTATTTATGGTCGGGCGCAGTGGCTCACGCCTGTAATCCCAGCACTTTGGGAGGCCAAGGCGGACAGATCACGAGGTCAGGAGATCGAGACCATCCTGGCTAGCACAGTGAAACCCTGTCTCTACTAAAAATTACAAAAAATTAGCTGGGCGTGGTGGCAGGTGCCTGTAGTCCCAGCTACTCGGGAGGCTGGGGCAGGAGAATGGCGTGAACCTGGGAGGCGGAGCTTGCAGTGAGCCCAGATGGTGCCACTGTACTCCAGCCTGGGCAACAGAGCGAGACTCTGTCTCAAAAAAAAAAAAGACTTTATTTATTTATGTTTGAAGTTCACCTTTGAGACATCATTAGCATGCAGAGGGAACTGGGAGCTCTTACCGGCTTTACAGCTGTGAGGGCTTTGTATGGAACAGTGAAGTCTGGGATCCAGTGTCTGGCACATTGCAAGCCCACAGCTCCAGAAAATATTATCAGCACTGATTTTGGGTCTTCTTTCTGTCATGACCCAGTGTTTATTGGGGGAAACTAAGAGTTTATGTACCTTGCTTGAGGTCACATACCAGCAAGGGGTGGAGTCAGGATCTGAGCCCAAACCCATCTGTTTCCAGGGCGGGAGTCCACCAGAGTTTCCTCCAAATCAGCTTCTGCTGTGAGTGGAGCCAAGGCCACTTCTCAGGGCCCAGCTCTTGGTGAATGTGACCTTGGTTTGATCGACCCCCACCACTTTACTGCCAAGTGCTGTGGGACCAGGGCCCATAAAGAAGTAAATGTCAGTCTCAGCCTCAGCCCCTCATTCAGAGTTGTACCCCAGAACATGACTCTGGGGGCCAAGATGGGGAAACAGAGCAGGGATGGAGGTGGATTTCCAGCTACAGGTTGGGGGCAGAAGGACCAGGCCCCTCACGTGGGCAGCTCCTCGTGGCACCTCCTAGTCTCCCACAAGGTGAGTTTGGGGATCTTTGAAGTTCCTTTCATTCACTGGGGCCAGCTGAGAAGTGGTCAGCCTCTTCTGGGTGGCCCCATCCCCTGGGTCTGTTGGGGGCGCATACTCTGTCTCTCCTCTTTCTCAAGAACTGAGAAGTGGGCTAATGGGGAGGGCTCAGCAGTTGTGCAGCTTCATAAAAACCCTTGGTCTTTTTTGAGGTGGGTTGGGAAGGGGAGGCACCACAGCTGTCGTCAGAAAAACCTTGCTGAAGGAGGCAATGGAACAGCTGAACTATTTGGTGCCCCGGGGGAGCGGTGTGGCTTGGGGGGCACGTAGTAGGAATTCACAAACGTTTATAGAATGGGTGGTTTGCGTGCCAGGCTTCTGCTGGGATGCATAAAGTTTCAGGGCAGGGGACCGTGATGGTTCAGGGCAGTGAGTGTGTGCATGTGTGTGAGAATATATGTGCACACATGTCAAGAGAAGGTACCCTTGGATCTGCACCCCACGAAGGGGGATAGGCCCAAACCAGACAAGGACGAAGGGCTGGCCTTACTTCTCTGTACACCTGAGAAAGATTGGGGATCTCACCTTTCCCCCTGGAGCTGGGGAGGTTACATCTGGCACTGAGTCACTGCTCCCTGGAGGAAGTTAATTAATGCCTCAATATTTACCGAGTGTCTGCTGGGGCAGCATGGAGCTAGGGCATGGAACCGCTGGGGACCTGGGCTCGTCAAACTCCAGGTGGTGTCAGCCCTCCATCAGAGCAATTAACACTTCACAAGTGCACATATGTCTGTGGACACCTTCTGGTCGCCTGGGCTTGGGGGCAGGGGACACGGTTAGGAAGGCTCCTGGTCCACAGTGGGATTTGCCCTGTTGGCTCCCGGGGGTTGACTTGGGGAAGGGGTACATAGGCAAAAAACTGTATTGGGGTGTTGTGTTGGAGGAAGGGGGAGAGAAACGGAATTCACACATTCATTCATTTTTCATTTGCCTGAGAGGTATTTCCAGAATCCTCCTCTGGAGTCCCTGGGAATGGGTCAGGGAACAAGATGTGATTCTGCCTTCAGAAGGCCACGATTCAGAGGGAAGCAGACAAGCTAAATAGACCAGAAAATACTGAGAGCTAAGTCTGTGATTGGAAGGAAAGGGCTGGAGGAGGGCAGGTCCAAGGTCCAAGGCTGGTATGGGAAGTGAGAAGCTGACTTGGAGACCAGGAAGAGGGGGAATCTTCTAGCAGCGAGAACAGCAACGGAGGGGCCCAGCCAAGGGCCGGGTCCACAGTGGGCACTCACCTGTGGCATGAGTGAATCAATGAACCTAAGGATGCAGACAGCATTGCTAGTTTGAAGGGCCCTGGAGACCAGATTGACCCCCAGCCTCAATTTCCAGATGGGTAAACTGAGGTCTGGAGAAGAGGATGGATGTGCTCTGTGTTCAAGACATGGGACCACAGCTGGGGTTGGAAATCAGACGTCTCACCTCCAGGTCCTGCCTCTAGCTGCCCTAGTGCGCTGTGTCTGTGGCTTGGAGTGTGGCTTGTTCCAGAGGGGTGGGGACTGAAACCCAGGGCTTCAGGCAGTGGCAGGGAAGGCGGAGGGTGTGGCTGGCCACAGGGGTCACTGTTGAGTCTTCTCTTTCTTAGGCTGAGGAGCCAGTGGCGCTGTAGCTGGTGGACACTGGGGAATGAGGCCAGGGCCCCAGAGCTGGGGTAGCCTCCGCTGGCCCCACAGAACTTGCACCCTGTCACTGGCCCAGGTGGAGGTTAATGACCCCCGCCCCTCGCCGTCGTCTGTGTTTTCCTAGCATAGTCCTGGGCAATAGGCCTAGTTCCCAGAAAGCCACTGTGGCCCTGGCTTCAAGGACCTTAAGTGTAATGAGAAAGACTGACAGTGGTTTGGCTCTTCTTGGAGCTCTCGCTGTTACCAGGAACTGGACCAAGTCTCCGTGAATTCCCACACCAACATTTGAGGCAGGTTCAGTTATAATTCCCATTTCATGAATTAAGCAACTGAGGCACAGAGAGCTTGGGTGACTTGCCTGTTCACACCGAAAGGAAGGAGACGTCACAGGGCTCTGGGGGTGGGGGGTGGGGCACTAGGAGATTCGGGAGAGGAATGAGGCTCTTCCGTTTGTCGGTCCTCTGGGTGAATTCTGCACTTGTCCATGGAGTGTGCATAGGGTACAGATGTGATCTCTCACATCTGGGGTCCCTGCTCCAGCATCTAGCAAAGGCTCTGTGTCCATTTGTTCATTCATTCATTCATTCATTCATTCATTCATTCATTCATTTATTCACCATAGGCTGAATGCTGGCTAACGTGTAGGGGCTGTGCTAAACTGTGAGGAGCAGGGCAGGCAGATCTCACTCCTATGAGCCATGCTGAGGCATCCTTGATTCTTTGGAGCCAGATCTAATTGACTAGTGGTGTCTGCCTGGAGCCCTGGGTGCTCCAATTGATTAGTGATGTCTGCCAAGGGCTCAGCTGGAGCTTTTAGGGCAAGCCTGCTGGGAGGTGCTCTGGGGTGAGGATGGGGTATCCTTCAGTGCTCTGCACATCTGGGTGGCCTAACAGATAGAGTGGAGACTGGGGGAATGGGGGCTGGAGAAATGGGTTCTAGCTTCAGATTGGCCCTGTTATCCTTAGGGAACGCAGATTGCTTCTCTTGGACCTCAGTTTCCTCATTTGTCACCTGACTCACAAGTGCTTTGAAAGGTGAGAGACACTGTGAAGGGATTAGTACTGAGCTGAGACCGGAAACTTCCCCTGCCCTCTTTTCTCCTTTCTCAAGATCCTGCCGGGAGCTGAGCACTCTGGGCAGGCCAGAGTTAATCCTGGGCCGGGCTGGGGCGTGTGTGTGTGTGTGTGTGTGTGTGCAAGAGTGTGTGTGTGAGTGTATGCGTGTGTGCATGTGAGTATGAGTGTGTGCATGTGTGTGCACATGTGTGAGAGTGTATGTGTGCACGCGCGTGTGTGTGTGCACGTGTGTGTGTGTGTGTGTGTGTGTGGGGTGGTGGCAGCTCAGCTTTCCTGGCTGAGTTGTTTATAACTCACTCAGTACAGACCTTTGTCCCTTCCCCAGCTCAGCTGGGAGTTTCTAAGGAGTGAGAAGCTCCTTGAGTCTTAGGAATCCTATAATTTTTTTTTTCATTTGAGTGATGGGAGCTGGCGTACGTGCCTCTCTCCTCCCCACTCCCTACTCCATGAGTAATAACTGTAGACACCATCGTGTCAGGCCCAGGACAACGTGTAACATGTATTATTTGTCATTAATCCTCCAAAGGATCTCACGAGGCGATGGTACTGCAGTCCCCGTTTCCCAGACTGAGACCTGGGGAAGTGAAGTTGCACACCTGGAGCCACATCTCTCTCGCTGCTATGTGGGTCCCACCCTCTGGTCTGAGCTTCATCCATCTTTGCCAGCTGTGCTTCACCCTGGCTCTTTCCACCATTCATTCATTTCCTCACTTGCTCAGTGGTCCTTTCACAAATATTAAGTGCCTACTGTGTGCCACAGCAGCCCCTGCCATCGTGAGCCTCATGTGCACGCATTCCAGATGGAAACAAACAAGCAGTAAGTAAGCACATAAATAAACAAGCTTGCGAGGAGGGGATAAGGGAAGTCAGCCAGGCTTGGGGTGGGGCCTAGAGGGAGGGGAGAGTGTCTGGCTCCCAGGCCTCCCACCCCCGCCTGGTGCTCCTTGGTGGGCCTGTCCCCCTTCTCAGCTCCCAGACTCTCCAGCAGTCGGTTCTGAAGCTCAGGCTGCACTGGTGCCCCTCCTGCTCCCCACCCTAGTGAATTCTTAATGCTACTTGCACGGAACAAAGCAGTTGTGGTTTTTGTTTTGAGAGCATTTCTCAAAAAATCATTTCTCAAGTGTGTGTGAGGAGAGAGTAGGAGAGCACAGCGAACCCCGGCTGTCTGCCCTCAGTTCCTCTCCCAAGCTCCTTTTCATTCCTGTTTAATATTTTTGAAAAAATGGGGCCAATTAGAATTTCAGTTCCTGACCTTGTGTTGGTGAAAGGGCACCAGGCAGGGCCCTTGACATCTGTGTCCTGTGTCCACCCAGCCCCTTGGGGGCTCAGGCGCTGTCATCGCCTTCGTCATACACATGAGGAAACTGAGGCATAGGAAGAAGTTTCCGGTCAGGGGCCTCCCACTGAGTGGTGGACTGGAGCGGGGCAGGATTCATACTCAGACCTCTCAGCCAGCCTCTTTCCGTGCTCCACACTGGCTAGCCCATCACACACACACACACACACACACACACACACACGCACCCACATACACACTTGCTCACACACACATCCTACACATACACAAACATGATGCATGCACACACATGCACCCACATGTACACATGCTCACACATACAGACACAAACACATGCACACACCACACATGCACAGACACACAAACACATGCACACACGTGCACACACAAACATGATGCGCACACCCACACCCACATGTACACATGCGCACACGCACACACACCCTGCACACACCGCATATGCACACACATGCACACACACGTGCACACAATGCACTCACATATACAAATGCCCACACACATGCACACACACACCCTGCACATACACACACAAATGCATGCACACACACA
>NW_026652285.1:101380262-101537631 GCF_009828535.3 Hylobates moloch
GGAGAGAGATGTGCGTTGGGGATAGTGGAACCTTGTGGTTTGAGGAGGGGGCAGGGCCTTCTCCCAGAACTGACCCCAGAATGTGGCACAGTGGGTCTCTCTGTCTTGTGTCCTGGGTGATGGCCCCCAGTACCCTCTCCTTAGTTTATTTCCTGAGTACTTGCTGTGTCCTCGCCACTAAGTTTTTTGCTTGATGAATCATCTCTGTGAATCCTCGTGATGGAATCTACAGCAGAGGTACTTTCATTACCACGCCCATTTCACAGGCTGGGAGGCTGAGGCTCAGAGAGGGTAAGCGACTGCACCTTAGACTGGCTTGTCTCCACAGCCAGCTCGCTTAACCCTGACACCTGGCAGGGGAGGGGCGGGGGGCAGGCACTTGGCAGGAAGCAGAAGGTGGCTTCCAGGACTCAGAGTGGAGGCGCGGGAATATCTGTGTAACCCTGACAATCCTCTACGCTGTTCTTGCTCATTCTTGCAGCCTGGTTTCATGCGTTCCCAGTGCTTTGCTCTGTGGCTGCTCCTCCAGGAACAGCTGCAATGGCCCAGCCTGGTGTCTCATCTTCCCTTCCTGCTGCCTTCATCCTTCCTCACGGCAGCGTCTCTCCTCAGTTCCTGATTTTTCTGCTTGGCAACGAGGACATCTTATTTATTTATTTTATTTATTTAAGAGGGAATCACTCTGTCGCCCAGGCTGGAGTGCGGTGGTACGATCTTGGCTCACTGCAACCTCCACCTCCTAGGTTCGAGTGATTCTCCTGCCTCAGCCTCCTGAGTAGCTGGGATTACAGGCGCACGTCACCACACCCGGCTGTTTTTCGTATTTTTAGTAGTGACGGGGTTTTGCCATGTTGGCCAGGCTGGCCTTGAACTCCTGACCTCAAGTGATCTGTTCACCTCAGCCTCCCAAAGTGCGGAGATTACAGGCGTGTGAATTACAGGCGTGTGAGCCACCACACCCAGCCCAATGAGGACATCTTTAGTCCTATTGCCTCATTCGTAAGAAAATGGAAGGGATTTTTATAAAGGGCTGTGTGAGATGAGTTATGCTTTGCTGCAGTAACAAATAATTCCTGCCGGACAGTGTGGTTCACCCAGCTAGTCTGAAGGCTAAAGTGGGAGAATCTTTTGAGGGCAGGAGTTCAAGACCAGCCTGGGCAACATAGTAAGACTCCTGTCTGTAAAACAAAAACAAAAACAAACTTCCTGCATATTTGAGGATTGACCCAATGAGTTTCCTTCCTTCTCTTTTTGAAGGATGTTATATGGGGAAGCCCTAATTGGCATCCCTCCCTTCCATTGGCCAGAGCTGGGTCATGTGTCACCAGCTAGCTGCAAGGGAGCCTGGGAAATTTAGTCCTCAGATGTGCTCCAGGACTGGCAGCCCTATTTCTCCACATCCAAATGACCTGGTTCAGTGAATACACAGCATTGCCACTGACACAAGGCCTTGAACAATGAAAAAGTGGATCTTTGACTGGTTCATTGATCACAAAAATAAGCTATGATGCTCTTAGCTGGTGGTAGGGGTGAGGGCATAGCGGGGACCTCTCATCACACAGCTACGAAAATGTTTATTTTTTTAACCCGTCTGTCCATCTCCCCCATTAGACTGTAAATTCCCTGAGGACAGGTCCATAAGTCTCTGCTTGGCAGCTTCCTTAGTCCTTGACAAATAATAGATGCCCAGTTAGTATTTTCTCAATGAACAAACATTGCCTTCTTGAAAGGATTTTGGTGAACAACCTGTTTAGCTTCTCATGTATCAGATGTGTACAAAAATATATGTTAACATCAGTCTAGCATGGAAGCCCTTTTTTTTTTTTTTTTTGAGACAGGGTCTTGCTCTGTTGCCCAGGCTGGAGTGCAGTGGCGTGATCGTGGTTCACTGCAACCTCCAACTCCCGGGCTCAAGAGATTCTCCCGCCTCGGTCTCCTGAGTAGCTCGGAATAAAGGTGCACGCCAGCATGCCTGGCTAATTGTTGTATTTTTTTTGGGGTAGAGATGGGATTTTGCCATGTTTCCCAGGCTGGTCTCAAACCCCTGGGCTCAAACGATCTGCCTCCTTAGCCTCCCAAAGTGCTGGGATTACAGGCATGAGCCACCATGCCTGGCTGAAGGCCTTCTTTTAAAAAAAGTTTTAATCAGTCTTGCCCTTCTGCTAAGGTTGAGCACTGCTGTTTAATCAATAAGCATCATTCTTTTATTTTTCTTGAGACAGAGTCTTGCTCTGTCGCCCAGGCTGAAAGGCAGTGGTGAGATCTCGGTTCACTGCAACCTCTGCCTCCCAGGCTCAAGTGATTCTCCTGCCTCAGCCTCCCAAGGAGCTGGGATTACAGGCATCCACCACCATGACGGCTAATTTTTGTATTTTTAGTAGAGACAGGGTTTCACCATATTGGCCAGGCTGGTCTTGAACTCCTGACCTCAGGTGATCCACCTGCCTCGGCCTCTCCAAATGTTGGGATTACAGGCTTGAGCCACTGCACCTGGCCCCATTCACTGTTGATTCATTCACTGATTCTTTGATGACTAGAGGGATGGATCGATTCACTCCTTCAACGGACATTTGTTGAGTATCTACTATGTCTGATGCCCTTTCCAAGACAGAAGAGAAGGGGAAAGGACAGTGGCTTGCAATATACCCAGAGAGACCGGCTTTTCTAATTGTCTAATGAAATTGATAATATTTAATTCTATGAAACCACAGCTTGATTTCTCACCGTAATATCATACACTGAATTTAATCTATTTTTTTTTTTTTTTTTTTTTTGAGACAGAGTCTCGCTGTCACCCAAGCTGGAGTGCAGTGGCGCGATCTTGGCTCACTGCAATCTCCGCCCCCCCGGGGTTCACGCCATTCTCCTGCCTCAGCCTCCCGAGTAGCTGGAACTACAGGCACCCGCCACCTCGCCCAGCTAATTTTTTGTATTTTTAGTAGAGACAGGGTTTCACTGTTAGCCAGGATGATCTCGATCTCCTGACCTCGTGATCCGCCCGTCTCGGCCTCCCAAAGTGCTGGGATTACAGGCGTGAGCCACTGCACCCGGCCGAATTTAATCTATTCTAAGGCACCACTTTCCTCCCATATCTAACATCTCTAAAATTGAGAAGCGTCTTACCATTGATAACACCTTAGATTTGGCAAAGTCGGGCCATTATACTCATTGGACTAGTTAACGTTTATGTATGTATGTATCTATCTATCTATCTATCTATCTATCTATCTATCTATCTATCTATCTATCTGATGGAGTCTTGCTCTTGTTGCCCAGGCTGGAGTGCAGTGGCGCAATCTCAGCTCACTGCAACCTTTGCCTCCCGGATTCAAGTGATTCTCCTGCCTCAGCCTCCTAAGTAGCTGGGATTACAGGTGTGTGCCACCATGCCCGGCTAATTTTTGTATTTTTAGTAGAAACGGGGTTTCACCATGTTGGTCAGGCTGGTCTCGATCTCCTGACCTCAAGTGATCCTCCTGTCTTGGCCTCCCAAAGTGCCGGGATTACAGGCATGAGCCACCACGCTCGGCCTATTTATTTACTTTTTTATAGCCTAAGTGAACACTGAGATAATGAACATTTACAAGGCAGGCATGACATACAGCATGCCCCATCATCTCACACTTATTGACTAGTTAGTTCTGTCCCTGTGTTGGTTAGAGCAGCCTATTAGGGTCACGGAGAAGGGAAGGGAACCATTTTTTCTTAAGAACAGAGTATATATTTGGCAGTGTGCTTGTTCACGACACAAGATTTTTAAAAACACCCCACCAAGCGCTTGTATCATCTCCATTTTATGGGGGATTTTAAGAGACCAAGGCTTTGCTGGAATCCGTCATTGGAAGAGCTGCGGTTCCAACCAGTGCTGCCTTATTCCAGAGCCCATGCTCTGAATCACCCTCCATTGCTGCGTGCAGATGCCCACCCTGGGATGTAGTCGTCAGCCTCATTTCGAATGAGGGAACTGAGGTCCACAGAGCTTACCTGCTCTTCTGAGATTCATGTCAGAAAGTCGTAGGGCTGGGGTGTGAACCCCCGTCTCTTATTTCCCAGAACCCAAATGCTAATGGCTCTACTCTCCTGCATCTGGCTTCCCCAGGGCCTTAAAAATGAGGCTGGACTGACAGGGGGATTGTCCTGAGACCAAGCCCGGATAGAGAGTCTCTTTGAGCCCTTCTGTCTTTAGGATTCTGGATGAGGATGCCCAAGGCGTGCCCACCATGCCCACTAGGTTAGTTTTGGGCCAGAGGGAATCAGATTCTGATGGAGCTGAAAAGGCAGCTGATAAAATTAGTGACAGCAGCCTTTCTTATAGCATCAGAGGGGCCTGGCGATGGGAGGCGATCCTTGTGAACATTTTAGTGAGACTTAAGCAGTTTCGGAAACTCCTTAACTAAATTTGATTGTAAACAAGCATGAGTATAGGCTGGGTGGGGTGGCTCAGGCCTGTAATCCCAGTGCTTTGGGACAGCAAGGTATGTGGATCGCTTGAGGCCAAGAGTTTGAGAGCAGGCTGGGCAACATAGTGAGATCCCGTTTCTACAGATAAAGAAGACTTAAACAAGGCCAGGCGCGGTGGCTCATGCCTGTAATCCCAGCACTTTGGGAGGCCGAGACGGGTGGATCACGAGGTCAGGAGATTGAGACCATCCTGGCTAACACGGTGAAACCCCGTCTCTACTAAAAATACAAAAAAAAAAATTAGCCGGGTGAGGTGGTGGGCGCCTGTAGTCCCAGTTACTGGAGAGGCTGAGGCAGGAAAATGGCATGAACCCTGGGGGCGGAGCCTGCAGTGAGCCGAGATCCCGCCACTGTGCTCCAGCCTGGGTGACAGCGAGACTCCGTCTCAAAAAAAACAAAAACCAAAAACCAAAAAACAAAAAAATCCAAACGCTTAAACAAAACTTTAAAAAATGTGTATAGCACTGACAGTGGGCTTTGTGCCGAACTTCCTGGCACAGGTTCCAACTCTTCTCTGTTGAGGAAGAGCCCGGCGGTTTAGGTGGTATTGGCCTCACTCCCCAGTTCCAGTTCCAGGACTGGCAGCCCCATTTCCCCACTGGGCAGGAATGGGACAGAACCCAGGTCTAAAGATAACCAACACAGAGTTTAGGTACTATTTGATTCCTATGAGGTAGGAATTTCCATCAGCTCCATTTTACAGATAAGAAAACTGAGACTCAGGGTGGCTGCAGTGGCTCACGCCTGTAATCCCAGCACTTTGGTGGGGCTGAGGCGGATGGATCATTTGAGGTCAGGAGTTTGAGACCAGCCTGGCCAACACGGTGAGACCCCATCTCTACTAAAAATACAAAAATTAGCCAGGTGTGGTGGCACATGCCTCTAATCCCAGCTACTTGGGAGGCTGACGCAGGAGAATCACCTGAACCAGGGAGGCAGAGGTTGCAGTAAGCCGAGGTTGTGCCACTGCACTCCAGCCTGGCGACAGAGGGACACTCTGTCCCCATCTCCAAAAAAAAATGTGGAGAGGAGACACATGGAGATGACTTGAATCTAACCCACAGCTTGGAACCTGGTTTGGCTGATTCACAACTTGGAACAAAACTACCCAGTTGAGCCCACGCTAGACCAGGCAAACTGCAGTCAACCTACAGACATATGAGTGTGAGAACAAATGTTTGCGTAGGCCTTTGAAAATTTGAGGTTGTTACACAGCATCCTTATGGCAAAAGCTGACTGGTACATAAATATTAAGTGACTTGAGTAAGGCCATGCATCTGATTTGTGGAAGAGCCAGGGTCTAGAATTTTGGCCTCCTTGGACTCACCAGCCAGAGCTTATCTGGATGCTTCAGGAAAGGCATCGAATTGCAACCAGTAATGAGAAGAGCACCGGAGGTGACACTCCCTGTGGGCATCGAATTGCAACCAGTAATGAGAAGAGCACAGGAGGTGACACTCCCTGTAGGCATCAGGGCTTTTTCTAGCTCGCTGTCTTTCTTTTTTTTTGGAGACGGAGTTTGGCTCTGTTTCCCAGGCTAGAGCACAAGGGCACAATCTCGGCTCACTGGAACCTCTGCCTCCCAGGTTCAAGTGGTTCTCCTGCCTTAGCCCCCCGACTAGCTGGGGTTATAGGCATGGACCACCACGCCGGGCTAATTTTGTATTTTTAGTAGAGATGGGGTTTCACCACGTTGGCCAGGCTGGTCTTGAACTCCTGACCTCAAGTGATCCGCCCACCTCAGCCTCCCAGAGTGCTGGGATTACAGGCGTGAGCCACCGTGCCTGGCCCCAGCTTGTTTTCTTTGTCTGTCTAATGGAGACAGTAAACCTGCTGTACAGAAACACATCGCTGACTACTCTTTGCATTTCATCACCATAGGCAAGTTTGGAGATGGATAATTTTTGGAGGGAAAACTATTAGTAATTTTTCTGTTGTATGAGCTTTAAGGAAATTTGGCAAGACAACTAGAGGTTCTCAGAAGTTTTTTTTTTTTTTTTTGAGACAGAGTCTCACTCTTTCACCCAAGCAGGAGTGCAGTGGCGTGATCTCGGCTCACTGCAAGCTCCACCTCCTGGGTTCACACCATTCTCCTGCCTCAGCTTCCCAAGTAACTGGGACTACAGGCGCCCACCACCAAGCCCAGCTAATTTTTTGTATTTTTTAGTAGAGACGGGGTTTTGCCGTGTTAGCCAGGATGGTCTCGATCTCCTGACCTCGTGATCCACCCGCCTTGGCCTCTCAAAGTGCTGGGATTATAGGCATGAGCCACTGTGCCCGGCCGGTTCTCAGAATTTTTTTTGCCTTCTCAGAGGCTGTTTAATTGGTAAGCCAACTTTCTGTTTAAAAAGTCTCTTTCTTAAAAACATAATACATTTTAGATGCATTTGTGAATATGAATTGTCCTTTGAGTATTGCTTTGGCTGCATCCTATAAATTGTAGTATGCAATACTCTCATTTTATTTAATGTCCAAATAAGGTGAAACATCAAAATAGTATGTAATTTTTTTTGAATCCCCTCTTTATTTCAAGAGTTATTCGGGAGACAGTTTTCAAATTTCCACCAAGTTAGATTTTTAAAAATAAATTTCTGTGTGAGGTTGAGGTGAGAGGATCACTTGAGGCCAGAGTTTAAGATCAGCCTGGGCAACATAGTGAGAATCTGTCTCTACAAAACATAAAAACTTAGCCAGGTGTGGCGGTGTGCACCTGTGGTCCTAGCTACTTAAAAGGCTGAGGTGGGAAGATTGCTTGAGCCTGGGACATTGAGGTGGCAGTCAGCTATGATGACACCACTGAACTCCAGCCTGGGCAACAGAGTAAGACCCTCTCAAAAAAATTAAAAACCACCACCACCACCACCACCAACAATCAATCTCTAGCTGTTAATTTAACGTTTCCATTTCATTCTGTTGAGAATGTATCTTATTTAGGAACCCGTTGAAATCTTCTTTGTCCCCTAATACCCTGATAATTAAATGTTCTGTGGGATTATTATTTTCAAGAGTGCAAGTTTTTGACAGCTCCGAATACCTGCAAATGCTTGCAATCCAAGGACTCCCCTCTGCTTCCTGGCATCGTATACAAGGATTTGAACTGAAAATTTGGGGGACATTTGTTTTAAGAGAAAATTCCCCAAGTTCCAGCCCAGCCGGGTGTCTGTTTCTGCTGGTGACTTTGGGCTCTTCTGAAGAGCTGGGTCTTGTTGGTTGGCTCCTGTGGCGTTGTTATAACAAACACGAATGAGTCCTGCAAACAGGAGGTCCAAATGGAAGAAGCAGTTAATTAATATTTGACGCCTGCTGGGCATGTTTGGGGGTGGGTGGAGGAGCCTGATTTTTGGTTTTCTGGTTTATTCACTTTTCTGCTTTCCCCTCTGCTAATTACTGCATTACACTCTCCTCTTTATTGATAAAATTTGCATTTTAAAAGTGATCTGGGAGATACGGAAAGACTACTTGGCCACAACGAACTTTTCACAAATCAAACGATCCTCCCCAGCTTCTTGTACGGGCAGCTTCCTGGCCTGCAGGGCCGTGGTCTCAGTGCTGCGGCCCCATTAGCAGTTTGGTACACCTGGTTGAGAGCGCGGCTCTGCCAGTGACTAGTGTGGAATAACAGTCACTAGGGTTTGCTGGGTTCTCACCTGCTGCGAAACGCTCCCATCTCATCGCCCTCATGGCTCTGCTGTGGGGGTGGGACTTACACTCCCCCATTTTCCAGGGAAGGAAACCGAGATTTGCACAGGCTAAGCCAGTGCTTCTCAGACCTGGCTGTGCCTCAGAATCACAGCGGGGCTTGTTCATGACGCAGAGTCTCAGGAGGGAGGGCCAGGTCACACTGACCCAAACTTGAGTCTAATCCGGACTTCCCTCTTGCCCTCCCTGTCACCTAGCACTTCCTGCCTCCCAGGGGCAGCTGGGGGTTCTCTGAGTTCCAGAAAGAGGGAGACGTGGGAATAGGTGAGGACGCAGGGGAAATTGCTGCCTCACATGCCCTGCTGGGGCCCCTCGAGAGTGCCAGCCTCATTCCCTGCTCTCCCTGAGGTGCCCTGAGACCTGACTGAGCCTCAGCCAGCCTCTTGTCTCCTCTCTCAACATCCAGGGTGGCGAGACTCCAGCCTCCTTCCCTCCCCCCGTCCCCAAGCCCCTGCCTGTGCCATGCCCTGAGGAAGACTCTGGAGGAGTGCGTGGTCTTATGGGGCAGACAGTGTCTCGGGCGAGCTGCCTCTACAGTCAGCCTTTCCCCACACTCAGAGGAGAGCACCCAGGAGCCAACTCTCAGCCCTCCTGTGGGTTCTTTGTGCCTAGAATACAATCCCCTCTCTGTTCCCAACCCTTCAAACTCTCCCCCTTCCAAAGCTGCTTCCTCCAGGAAGCCTTCCTTGATCTTACCGTTAGAACCATCCACTGTTCTTTGTCCCCGTGACTGTGAACATCTCTGCTTAGCAAACATGTCATGGATCCAGGTTCACACTGGTGTCTGTTAATCCTGCTATCCTCCCCACTCCGTGGCCGGCTCCTCCTGGTAGGTGAATGCAGTGGTGGGGGCACCCACTTCGGAGGCAGAAAGACCCAGGGTCTGGATCTGGGACTGCCTCGGGCATTTTTCCCTGGGGAAAAATCATTCTCTTCTTGTAGGTCTCCGCCTACCTACCCCCGACCTGACTTAGGGTAGCAGCTAACTGCAAGGTCCCTTCAGCTCACTGGTCCTGGTGCTGCCACATGCCCACCCTGGAAATTCAATGGAGTTATTTAACCTCTGAGCCTCAGTTTCCTCATTTGTTAAACAGGGGTAAGAGGAGCCCACCCAAGCTGGTAATCCCAGAACTTTGGGAGGCCAAGGCAGGAGGATCATTTGAGACCAGGAGTTTGAGACCAGACTGGGCAACGTAGCAAGGCCCCATTTCTACAAAATAAAAAACTAGCCTGTAGTCCCAATTACTAGGGAGGCTGAGGTGGGAGGATAGCTTGAGCCCAGGAGTTCAAGGCTGCAGTGAGGTATGATTGAGCCACTGCACTCTAGCCTGGGTGACAGGCAAGACCCTGACTCTAAAAAACAAAACAAAACAACCAAATAAATAAAATAAAATAAAAAAAGAAGAGCACTTGTGTGATGGGGTGGCACGAAGATTCAGAGAGAGAGCGCATGGCGCTTGGCACGAGGCACCCATCAGTGCCAGCCCTCCTCCGATAGTGACCAGTCCCCAGATTTATCAGCCCCCTACCCCATGGCATTTGGATTTGAAGGTGAGAGGAGCCCTCCTTCTCCTACCCAAAAGAAAAGGGGGAAGAATCATGGGGGTGCTGCCCCTGAATCTGGCTGCTTCCCTAAAAGACCCTCCGCAAAGACCACCAAGTCCCACCCACTAACTTCTCGGGGAAACTGAGGCCCAGAGATGGGGGACCCTTGCTCAGGGTCACATGGTGTAGCCCTGGAGGAATCCAGGCTTCGTAGGTCTGACAGAATTATGCTGGCACTCTCCCCTTTGGGGCTGAGTTTGCAGTTCAGGTCTGGAGACTCCGGGCCACAGGGCACCTCAGGGGTCTGTCTGCCGCATCGAGCCCTTCACTCCTGCATTCAAGCATGTTTCTTAAGTGGCCGCTCTGTGCTGGCCCCTCTGCTGACAGTGAGAGTCTCCGACGTGGCCTGGTGATGAGTTGGGATTTGCGGTTAGCTGCAACTCACAGAAACCCGACGATGATGACTTCAGCGGGAAGCACACGGTGCTGTGGGAGGCAGTCAAGGCTGGGGCAGCCTCTGGAGATGCCCTTCTGGCCACCTAGCATTGTGGCTTTCCTCTTTGTGGCAGAGAACGGCTGCTTCACCTCCAGCTCTCATGACAGAATTCTAGGCAGGAAAATTGGGATGGTGATTGGGAAAGGGTGAAGGGCAAAGTACAAAAGGCCCCTGCCAGGTGAATTCCTCTTTTTTTCAGAAAAACAATTGATTTCCTGGTCATTCCTAGCAGGAGACTCCTAATTTCATCTCATTGCTAGAATTAGGTAAAGCAGCCCAGCTAGCTGCAAAGGAGTCTGGGAAGTGAATATTTGTATCTGGGCATATTTGCCCACTTGAACAAAACAGGGTTCTGTTAGGAAGGTAGCTGGGGACAAAATGGACACCAAACTGTCCAGCAGTGTTCTCACTCAGTGAACAGGGTTTCTGCCCTCAAGGCGCACCCACATCTGCTTGGCCACATACATTTGGACCTTTTTGCTGGAGCACGAAGTAGGATGTTGCTGGCGTGTGCCCTGGAGGGATGCCCAGCAGTCTCCTACCATCTCCAGAGGTCGTGTCCTGTGTCCAGCTCGGTCCCTGGTGCGTAGGGGTCCAATCAATATTTGCTGTGACTCAAGGGAGGAGTTTCTATATAGTAGCATTTCTGTGTATTTTCCATGACCCAGACCAGCTTTAAACATTTTTTTGCATTGTATTTATTTATTTTATTTATTATTATTAGTTTCTGAGACAGTCTCACTCTGTCGCCCAGGCTGGAATACACTGGCATGATCTTGGCTCGCTGCAGCCTCCTCCTCCTGGGTTCAAGGGATTCTCCTGCTTCAGCCTCCTGAGTAGCTGGGACTACAGGTGCACGCCACCACACCTGGCTAATTTTTGTGTTTTTAGTCAAGACAGGGTTTCGCCATGTTGGCCAGGCTGGTCTCGAACTCCTGACCTCAAATCATCCGCCTGCCTTGGCCTCCCAAAGTGCTGGGATTACAGGTGTGAGTCACCACACCTGGCCTTTCTCTTTCCTTCCTTCCTCCCTCCCTCCCTCCCTTCCTTCCTTCCTTCTTCCTTTCTTCCTTCCTTTTGAGACAGAGTCTCACTCTGTCGCCCAGGCTGGAGTGCAGTGGTGAGATCTTGGCTCACTGCAACCTCCGCCTCCTGGGTTCAAGCGATTCTCCTGTCTCAGCCTCCTGAATGGCTGGGACTAAAAGCACACGCCACCATGCCCGGCTAATTTTTGTATTTTTAGTAGAGATGGGGTTTCACCATGTTGGTCAGGCTGATCTCGAACTCCTGACCTTGTGATCCACCCATGTTGGCCTCCCAAAGTGCTAGGATTACAGGCGTGAGCCACTGCACCCAGGCATTTTCTTTTCTTTTCTTTTTTTAGAGACAGAGTCTTGCTGTGTTGCCCAGGCTGGAGTGGAGTGCAATGGCGTGATCATGGCTCACTGCAGCCTCGTCCTCCCCTGGCTCAGGCAATCTTCCCATCTCAGCCTCTTGAGTAGCTGGGATCACAGGTGCATGCCACCACACTTGGCTAATTTTTAAAATTTTTGTAGGGGCTTGGCGTGTTGGTTCATGCTTGTAATCCCAGCACTTTGGGAGGCCGAGGTGGGTGGATCACTTAAGGTCAGGAGTTCAAGACCAGTCTGGCCAACATGATGAAACCCCATCTCTACTGAAAATACAAAAAATTAGATGGGCGTGGTGGCGGGCGCCTGTAGTCCCAGCTACTCAGGAGGCTGAGGCAGGAGAATCGCTTGAACCCAGGAGGTGGAGGTTGCAGTGAGCCAAGATCTCACCATTGCACTCCAGCCTGGGCAATAAGACTGAGACTCCGTCTCACAAAAACAAAACAAAAAAATAAAATTTTTGTAGACAGGTCTTGCTATGTTTGCCAGGCTGGTCTCAAACTCTTGGCCTCAAGTGATCCTCCGCCTTGGCCTCCCAAAGTGCTGGGATTATAGTCATGAGCCACTATGCATGGCCCAGTCCAGCTTTTGTGTTGGTTTACGTGAGGCTTTTAGTTTGGATCTTTATTCAATGCCTCTTCTGTGGATGAGATGGTGTGGGGTACACAGGCAGGGGTGCTAAGACCAGCCCCTCCTGCAAGGAGAAGGCCACGATCCCCCCGACTCTTGTCGGGGCTTCCGTAATGCCTAGTACTGAGTCCCCTACCCTGTGCTCTGCCTCTGGAATGGAAGCCACTCTGTAACCCCTAAAACCAGAGAGATTGGCAGCCACTCCCTTGCCTGAGAACATCGCTGACTCCAAGTGCCCGGTGCTCTCCACTCATCATTTCACAGACGACCCTGAGAGAGGCATGGCCAGTGCGGCTCCATTCCACAGACGAGGAAACAGTCTCGGCCACTTGGCCAAGGTCCCAGAGCTTGTAAGGAGCAGATCTGGGATTTGAACCCAGGTCTGTTCAATGCCAAAGTAACTGCCCTCTGTCCGGGCTGGCTGACACCACCCGTCATTTATTAGGCAGCAAATGGTTTCCCACTCTCTGGGCTTATGGCTGTGTTTGCGGGGTGGGGATGGAGTGGGAAGCGGGAAACATTCCTAGTGGTGAAAAACCAGATGTGGGTGCGGGGAGAGACGCTGGGAGAGGTGCCAGGTGTCAGGGGCCACGCTGTGACATCTCCTCCTG
Source organism: Hylobates moloch (assembly GCF_009828535.3). NCBI lineage: Eukaryota > Metazoa > Chordata > Mammalia > Primates > Hylobatidae > Hylobates > Hylobates moloch. The sequence goes on from NW_026652285.1 coordinate 101,393,114, forward strand.
GCGGAGGGTTCCAGCCCAGGGCAGGGGACAGAAGCTTCGGTGGCCCCTACTCTGAGCCTGGCATCTCTCGGGTCTCCTGGTGCTTGGAGCTGACACGGGGCTCAGTGCTCGGCTGGCGCTTGCCAGAGGCAGTTTCTCTCCTTCCTTCTTCCCTTTTTTTCTGAGACAGTGATCTTGGCTGTGGCGCCGAATCCGCTCTATGGGAAAAACTTGTTTTTGTCGGTAAACTCGAGCGTTATGACTCAGAAGACACCCAGGGAGCAGCCTCGTGGTGTCAAGGGGCCGCTCTGCTAATGAGCTAATGCTTACGAAGTGCTTTGAAGACGAAAAATTCCACACGAGGGTTGAGGGTGTGCGCTGTGATTTGGGGGAGAGGGTGAATAGGAGGATGAAGTGGAGGGAAAGGGGCAAAATCTTGCTGAGGAACAGCCCCCCGAGACCCTCGGGCTGTGCGGCAAGGCTGGCTTTGCTCCGTGTTGCTGATGCAGGCGTCTGTCTGGGCAGAGGCACCAGCTGCCCTTTTGTTCAGAACAAGGCAGATCTGAACTGGGTGGGACATGCAGCTTTGATTTAGTTTTTCTTCCGGGGGAGGGGGTGGGCTGGGGTGGGAAGGGATGGGACTTGGGTGACTCCTGTCCTCTAGCCTCAGATCTTCCGGTCTGGAAGCAGCTGCTGTCATTCATTCATTCAACAAACACATCGACCTGCGCCAGGCACGGGCCATGGAGCAGGAAACGAAGGTAATCCCTGTCCTCTCGAAGTTTATGGCCTGGAGGGGGAGATGACATCTAACAGATGAAGACGTCAACCACCTTGCAGTTAGAATTGTGAAAGGGCGGCGGCAGAGAGACACCTAAAGTCATGGGTGCAGGAACCACAGCTGTCCCAGCCCAGGCCTGGGAGTGCCAGGAAGGCTTTCCCAGGAGGAACAGCTCAAAGGAAAGAGTGGGGGTTTCCAGCTCCCAGGCAGAGAGAGAGAACACATCAGCAGAGAGACTGGCATTAATTAATACACTGAATAATTGGCGGGGCCTGGTAGCTCACGCCTGTAATCCCAGCACTTTGGGAGGCCAAGGCAGGTGTATCACAAGGTCAGGAGTTCGAGATCAGCCTGACCAACATGGTGAAACCCCATCTCTACTAAAAATACAAAAATTAGCCGGGCATGGTGGCAGGTGCCTGTAATCCCAGCTACTTGAGAGGCTGAGGCAGGAAAATAGCTTGAACCCGGGAGACAGAGGTTGCAGTGAGCCAAGATCGCGAGACTGCACTCCAGTCTGGGTGACAAAAGTGAAACTCTGTCTCCAAAACAAAACAAACAAAAAAACACTGAATAATTCATCCAGCAAACCTTTATTGAGTACTTACTATTTGCCACACACTGGGGACACAGAGGCACTAAACACAGGCAGCCGGACTCCCTATGGAGCTGCCATTCTTTGCACCAAGCAGATGAAGAAGCAGGTAGAGAAAGCGGCAGACTGCAGTAAGGAGAGGTGGGGAAAAGAAACCGGCTCGTGGGGTAGAGGGGCCTGGGGTGGCTCCTACAGATTGTGTGGCAGAGAGAGAAGGCCTTTTTCAGGATGTGGGGTTTAAACTGAGACCGCCAGAGTGGTAAGAAAGAGCCAGCAGCCTCTAGCCGGCCCAACCAGTGCAAAGGTCCTGAGACAGGAATGAGTTGAGTGTGATCAGAGAACTAAGAGAGGCCAGCGCAGTGGCGGGCGTGCAGTGAGCCCCAAGGAGAGCAAGAATGCAAGTTCCACAGGGTTTCCTCATGAAGGGCTGTGTAGCATAAGTATTACCTTCATTGTAAATAAAGAAACTACTAATACAGGGGCTTACACAGACAGATTTTGCCTTAGCCAACGATAAGCCTTGGGTGGGTAGTCAAGCTGGTGTAGTAACTTACAGATGGCATGGCCACCCCTGCTTTATATTCCCTTTCACTGTCCTCAGTCTGGAGGCCGTGTCCTCACAGTTGCTGCCTCATGGTTACAAGATGGCTGCGGCACCTCCAGGCCTCACATCCACGTTCCAGGCAAGAAGAAAGAGAAGGAGCAAAAGGCCGAAGAACAAAGAGTGAGAGGGCCTTTTCCTTGCCAGCTCCATCTCTTTATTCAGAAAGGGAATTTCTCCTCAGGGACTTTTGTTCTAACTTATTGGCTAGATCTGGATTACATGGCCACCTTGGATGGCAAGGAGGCTTGGAAAATCAAGTTTGTTTGTTTGTTTGTTTGTTTTGTTTTTGAGATGGAGTTTTGCTTTTGTTGCCCAGGCTGGAATGCAATGGTGCAATCTCGGCTCACTGCAACTTCTGCCTCCCGGGTTCAAGTGATTCTCCTGCCTGAGCCTCCTGAGTAGCTGGGATTATGGGCCCCTGCCACCATGTCTGGCTAATTTTTTATATTTTTAGTAGAGATGGGGTTTCACCATGTTGGCCAGGCTGGTCTCGATCTCCTGACCTCAGGTGATCCACCTGCCTCATCCTCCCAAAGTGCTGGGATTACAGGCGTGAGCCACAGCGCCCGGCCCCAGAAAATCGAGTTTTAAAATTTTGCTGGTCTCTACAGTAGAAGAAAGAAAGGGAGAAGGGCTTAGGTTGACTTTTGGGGTGCAATCCTAAAGGCCTGCAAAGGCCCCAACGAGGGAAGGCCTTGGTGAATTCTGGGGACAGAAAGCCCCAGGGGTCAGGGGCGGGGGTCGGGCTGAAGAGTGCAGACTTCATCTGGAGGACTGCAGGGGCCACGGTGCTTTCAGATTTGCTGAAGCTCTGCTATTTAAACTGGGCACTGGAGACACCTCACCGAGGGAGGCCCATTCCCTGCTCACCTCAGAGACTTGACGAGGGCGTCCTCAGGGCTCCGATGAAGCCCTGACTCCTCGGAGAAGGGCTTGCAGCCCCCAGGGTCTCCCTCCTGGATTGCACACCTCCAGCCCTGGCAGCCTGTCCCCTGGTTGGCGCCCAGCAGCAGGCCACAGATGGCTTCTGGCTGTCCCATGGCGTTGCATCAGGGCATGGAGCGGATAGTGACTCACACTGGCACCTCTTCTGCTTGGAAGATGCCCTACACATCCATCATCTTTGGTTTTTCTGCTAGAACGATGGCACGAGGTGGGTGTACTTTTCGCCGATGGGGAACAGGCAGAGAGGCCAGCTCCCTTGCCTGAGTGAGGACTGTGCTCGCCCTGCAGACTCTGGAAGAAGGGCTCCATGCCCAGCCCACACTGGGCATCTCTGCCTGCCTGCTCAGGGTAGAAGGGCTACTCTCTTAGGGATGATTCGAGGGTCTTAGAGGCCCTATGCGGTGAATCTTGTTTTCCTGCCACATCAAGAGAGTGTGCAATTTTCGAGGCCCCGAGCCCTGTGTTTTCACTGAGGGCAGACGTTGGGCATCGGCTGTCTTTGCCCGTGGAGCTGTTCCTCACACTTTCCACGCAGGGCTGGGTGGGAGACATGTATGGGGGGTGGGGTGGGATGGGAGGGGGCCAAGAAGACACGTAAGACCCGGGCCCTGTCCTTGGGAGTTTAACATCTGGATGGGCCTCCTTGGACCAACTTCCTCTGACCTGCTTGTGACTTCGGGAAAGTCCCTTCCTGTATCTGGGACAATTTTTTTTTCTTTTCTTTCTTTCTTTTTTTTTTTTTTGAGAGAGAGTCTTGCTGTGTTGTCAAGGCTGGAGTGCAGTGGCGCGATCTCGGCTCACTGCAACCTCCGCCCCCCAGGGCAAGCGATTCCCCTGTCTTAGTCTCCCAAGTAGCTGTGACTACAGGTGCGCACTGCCATGCCTGCCTAATTTTTGTAGTTTTAGCAGAGACGGGGTTTCACCATGTTGGCCAGGCTAGTCTCGAACTCCTGGCCTCAAGTGATCCGCCTGCCTCGACTTCCCAAACTGCTGGGATTATAGGCACGAGCCACCACCATGCCTGGCCTCTGGGCCAATTTCCTCACTGGTATAATGAAGGGGTTGGCAGGGCTAGTTCTGAATTTTCCCAACCCACCCATAAAATTCACCCTTCAAATTCTAAAGATCCCATTCCGTGGTCTAACTCTGTGTATCTGTCCTTGGTTCCAAAAGTCCCCGTCCCTGTGGCCCCTGTTGTTTTGGACCCATCACAGGTAATTATGTATTTGTGTAATTAAACGTCCCAGGCCTGTCTCCCTGCCTGGACTGTGTGCTCAGCAAAGAACCATGCCTGTCTCTGCCTTTGTCCTTTAAGAGATCAGCACAGGGCCCAGCGCATAGTAGGTGCTCACTAAATACTGTAGCGGCTGGTATTGCTGGGAAATGATGCTGGGAGAGGCTGCTGCGGGAGAGAAGGGAGCCACCGACCGCCCTGCAGGCAGCCAGCGCCCTCAGCCCCTTCCTCCTCGCGGGCCGCAGAGGCTCCCCTTTCCCCGAGACGATAAGAACGCCCAGACGCCCCAAAATCCAGGCCGCGCCCCTCCGGGGAGAACTACAGTCCCCAGAAGGCCGCGAGGGGCGGAGCCACCGGCGCTCGCTCCGCCCGGGCCCGCCGCGCCGCACGGCATCATGGGAGTTGTAGTTCGGGCCCTGTCCCCCGGGCAGCCGCTGGCGCGGACGTTTGCGGAGCAGCCTGGCGCCCGCGCGGCTCACGGGGCTCTAGGACCCCTCCCCTGGGGGACCTCCACCCTCCGCAGGCCTTTTGAATTAATCCTACTGCGCCGGGGACCCCAGGACAGTTCTGTCGCGTACTCCCGGGACCCTTTAAGGGGCGGGGCTGGAATCCTGCCCCACCGTTGACTCCCCCACCCTCCTCTCTCAAACATCACCCCGGGCGCTTTAAAACCCTTGATCTCGCTGAAACCTTTTCAGTCTCCGTTAGCCCACATTGATTGTGGCTGTGTGAGTGTGTGTCTGGCCCTTTGGGGACAGCGCTTAAGGTCGGGGTGGGCGGGGGAGGGGATCACTGACATTCAGTCTTGAGTGACACACCAGATGACCCCACCGGAGAAGAGGAGGGTGGCACAGGGGCCTGACAGACCTGGGGTATGGGCAAGGCTTCCAGGGGCCGGTGACATTCAGACTGGGCCTGGATTGGCCAGGGCAGGAGCGGGGAAGGGTGTTCCAGTCAGAGGGAACAGCATGCAGGAGGGCTTCGAGGCTTTAGGGGAAGCAAAAGAAGGCCCGGGAGGCTGGCAGGCAGAGAACAGCTGGGGAGGGGCCGCTGGGAGGGGTGGAGAGGTGAGTAGGGCCGGTGGGAAGCACCTGGCGAGGAGTCTTTCTGATCCCCAAATCCAGAATGCGAGCCGGGTTCTCGGGCAGAGTGGCCAGGCGGAACGTGACCAGGGGTCAGTGGCAGAGCCTGGACCCAGCCCGGGGGTCCTGTTTCTCAGGCCCCGGCGTGTCCTTAGGGGAAGGGGAAGGGGACTTCCCAGGGCAGGGCTGCAGCAAGAGCTGGCACAATGCCATCCTCAGGGGGCACAATGCCATCCTCGGGGGCACAATGCCCCCCTCAAATCCCAGAAGCCAGGAGTTTGAGGAGGGAATATGGGATATATGGGGAGGAGCAGCATCTCCGCTGCTTGGAGGGGAAACTGAGACTCTCACAGATTTTTGCTGAGTGAGCCTCTGTGAGGTCCAAGAAAAATCTTTTCCTCCCCAGCCTCTAGCTTTCAGGAGCCCGCCATGAAAAATAGGGGAGGGTCATTTTCACACCCTCTCCCATTCCAGATGTGGCGGGAGCAGAAAGGATTTGTGCCAGATGTTGGGGTCTGCAGGCCCAGCAAATTGCCTGGGGCTCTGCTATTGAAAAGTGAACCTTACCTGGGTTGGCTGCGCTAGCAGTGATGACCATGAGATCCTGGGGGATGTGCTCTGTGGCCCCGGTCATGTCTGAAGGCAGAGGCAGGAAGCCCAGGCCTCACTGTCAGCAGCACCTGACTTTTGCTTCCACGGTCACCCTGGCAGATCCTTCTCAGCCTGCTTGACTCAGGGCAGGACCTCCCTGCCTGGATACCAGGCTTCCTACCCTGCCCCTCGGGCCCCTGGACCTCTCCAGAGTGTTCTGGACACGAGTGGTCCAGCAGAAATGAAGCTCCTTACCCCACTGAAAACGTCGGGTGTCTGTGCCCTGGGTGAGGATGGCATCGTCTCAGTGTGGCCTCATCCCCCAGATCAGAGGCCTGGCTCTGCTGGGGTTTGTCTTTGATTAATAAAAAATGGGGAAGCAAATCAATTAGCCCTTCACAAATGCAACTGAGATGGCAGGAAAAAAAATCTCTCCTGGTGCTTGGGGGCCTCTTTTCAGGAAAAGATGGGAACACACAGAAAGTGTTGGCCCGAGACCCCCGCCTCCCATCCTGATGGGAACTGCACACCCGCTTGAACAGGGAGAGGACCCTGAGTATGAGATTAAAAACTTAGGGTATGTAGGGCCATGGGGGTGCGGGGAGGGGTGAGGGGGGCGTTTGTTCTTCAGGAGCCCCTTCTCCACCGGCAGCGCTGGCTTCTGAGGACCAGGCACAGTCTTCACCTCTCTTCACCTCTTTCATTGGATTTCAGGGTCGATATTCTGGAAGCCAAGTGGTTTCTCCAGATGTCTGCTGACTGTGTTGGAATCGCTGGAACGCTGGCTAAATGCAGATTCCTGGGCCCTCTCGCTCTGAAATCCTGATACATGGAATCCAAGGTGGGGCCCAGGAATTTGGATTTTTTTTTTGTTGTTGTTGGTTTGTTTGAGACAAAGTCTCTCTCTGTTGCTCAGGCTGGAGTGCAGTGGCGTGATCTTTCACTGCCAGTCTGCCTCCCAGGGTCAAGTGATTCTCCTACCTCAGCCTCCAGAGTAGCTGGGACTACAGGTGCATGCCACCATACCTGGCTACATTTTTTGTATTTTTAGTAGAGACGGGGTTTTGCTATGTTGGCCGGGCTGGTCTCAAACTCCCGACCTCAAGTGATTCGCCCACTTAGGCCTCCCAAAGTGCTGGGATCACAGGCATGAGCCACTATGCTCAGCCAGGAACATGGATTTTTAAGCAGCTCTTGAGGTAGTGGTGGTGGGCATTGAGTGGAGACCACTGCTCCAGAGTGACAGGCAGCAATGGAGCCTCGAGCTCACAGCTCTGGGGTCTGCCAGATCGGGGTCTGGTCCCAGCTCCACTCTGACTGTAGGACATCTGTGATGTTGCCTCTCTAATCCTTGGGTCCTTGTCTGCAGAATGGTGATAACACCAGCCTTCCCAAGGGGTGCAAACAGAAAGCGTGCTGTTCAGTACTGGGTAGCTGTTATTATTACTTTTATTGTTGTTATTGGGAGGGAAGGAGGAGGAGGTGGCTGCTTTTGAGTTTTTTGTTTGTTTTATTTTTTTTTGAGACAGAGTCTTGATCTGTTACCCAGGCTAGAGTACAGTGGCATGATCGTGGCTCATTGTAACCTCTGCCTCCCAGTTTCAAAAGATTCTCCTGCCTCAGCCTCCCGAGTGGCTGGGACTACAGGCGTGTGCCACCACACCTGGCTAATTTTTGTATTTTTCGTAGACATGGGATTTTGCCATGTTGGCCAGGCTGGTCTCGAACTCCTGACCTCAAGTGATCCACCCACCTCGGCCTCCCAAAGTGCCGGGATTATAGGCGTGAGCCACCGCGCCCGGTCTGCTTTTGAGTTTTTTGATTGCTGTGGAAATGTCTCTCAATACACAGTACGGGCGAGGTGCCCTTCTCCCTACACGCAGGGAAACCACCCCAGAATCAGGGCCTCATCAGAGCTGGAGACTCACCCAGGGCCTAGGGGTGTGGCTTGGAATGTCTATGGGGTGGGGTGGGCCGGGCGGTTACCCCTGTGGGAGGAGGGTTGGGGATGCACGGCAAGGATGGGCATGACAGGACCCCCAACCCTGCTCTAGAGAGCCCTCCAGGCCCCCTGGGCCGGGGGACCGGCTTTCTCCTTCCGCCTGGCCATTTGACTGTCGCGCAGGGCGGCTCCTTGTGATGCATTTACTTGTCTGTTTCCTCCTTGGGCTGAGTCCTCTGAGCAAGGCCCTCTGTCTACTCTTTACCCTCTGGCCAAAGCAGGGGATTGCTGTCCTCCAGACCCGGCCTGCAGATCCGCCATGGGGGTGCAATTGGGACATGGGTGTGGCTGTGTTTACCTGCCCAGCACCCCACCCTCTCAGTCACCCTCAGGTCCCTGTTTGAAGTGGTCCCCTGTCCTTCAGGAGCACACCTGTCATCCCAGGCTGGCCAGTCAGCACATGGTAAGCATGCAGTCATGTGACCCAAGGCAGGCCAGTGAGATACAGGCTTGGGACCCGGGAGCAAAGAAAGGGGAAGGGAAGCTCTCTTTTCGCCAGGGAGCCTAGGCTGGTAGGATACAAGGTTGGAATTGCCGGGGTCAACTGTGTGGGCAGCCTGTGCAAGATGAAGCCAACACTAGACCGCAGAGCTGAGAAATTGAAAGGGGATGAGGGGAGGGAGACATTGTTTGAACACCTGTGTATTAGTCCGTTCTCACGTTGCTATAAAGAAATACCTGAGACTGGGTAACTCATGAAGAAAAGAGGTTTAATTGGCGCACAGTTCTGCAGGCTGTACAGAAAGCATAGTGCTGGCATCTGCTTGGCTTCTGGGGAGGCCTCAGGAAACTTACAATCATGGTGGAAGGTGAAGGGGAAGCAGGCATGTCACATGGCCAGAAAAGGAGTGAGAGAGAGAGAGAGAAGGGAGGTGCCACACACTTATAAACAACCACATCTCATGAGAACTCACTGAGTATCACAAGAATAGCACTAAGGGGATGGTGCTAAACCATTTATGAGAAACCCACCCCCACAATCCAACCACCTCCCACCAGGCCCCACCTCCATCACTGGGGTTGACAATTCAACGGGAAATTTGGGTGGGGACACAGAGCCACACTATATCAAGCCGGATCCAGCCTTGCCTGACACAGTCTACCCCTTTTGGCTTAGGACAATTTGAGTTGGCTTTCTGTCCTTGTGACTAGTTCTGATGAATGCAGAAGGCTTATTTCACCCATTTTTCTGTCCTTCTGTCCACCTATCCATCCCATATTTACTGAACACCTGCTCTGTACCAGCCCCTGTTCTGGGGCCTGGCCTCAGCCCTCAGTTTGAAGGGACAGGTGACAAAGTGACAAGCCTTTTAGAGCATGGGACACTAGGAGCTGCTGCAGAGGTGAGCCCTGGTGGCTGTGGCTGTGAGTCTTTGTGTTGTGGGGAAGGGGAATCCAGGCAGGCTTTATGGAGGAGGTGATCTCTGGGGTGGCCTTGGAGGCATAGGCAGGATTTTACTAGTTTGGGAGTCTGGGAGGGGATCTTTCAGAGCAGAAGGCCTCAAAAAGACAGGTAGAAAAGACCAGGAAGACTGGAACCCTACTGCCTGGGGTGGAGGGGTTGGGATTTTATAAACGGTTGGGTCTATATAATAGTCATACCTGCTCACTGCCACTACTGGTCATAAAGAACCAACATCTGTTGAGAAGCACCATGCTAGCACTCGATGTTTATTTTCTCATTAATTCTCTCCACCCCCCTCGAGGGGATTCATGGGCACTATCTTCATTTTGCAGGTGAGGGGGAGATGGAGACTCGGAGAGGTGGCGGCCTTCTCAAGGTTTTGCAAACACGCATGTGGCCCAGCAAGTCTCTCTGACTTTGACTACAAGTTCTTTTTTGAAAAAAATTAATTTAATTTAATTATTTTTTAGAGACAGGGTCTCTGTCACCCAGGCTGGAGTGGAGTGCAGTGGTGTGATCACAGCTCACTGCAGCCTTGACCTCTGAACTCAAGTGATCCTTCCACTTCAGCTTTCAGAACATCTGGGACTATGGGCATGCGGCTCCATGCCCGCCTTTTCTTTTTTTTTTTTTTGGTAGCGATGAGGCCTCACTTTGTTGCCCAGGCTGATCTCGAACTCCTGGACTCAAACAATCCTCCCACCTCAGCCTCTCAAAGTGCTGGGATTACAGGCGTGAACCACCTTGCCGGGCTTGACTCCAAGTTCTTAACTGCTCAGGCCCACACAGGCTCTTTTGCAGCTCTGCATCTCTGGCCACGCCTTGGAGGAGGTTGAGGTGGAGGCCACAGAAGCAGCCCTGGAGAGTTCTGGAGTTTCCATTGCTGGGGGCCATGGAAAGAGGCTTGCCCTGTAGGCTCCCAGGATCAGCTTGGAGTCTGTCACTGTGATTGCTGTGGGACCCTCCCACCCCCTGCCCTCCTCCAGCCTGACCCCTCCCACTTCCCATCTTCCTCACAGCAGCCGGTGTGATGGAACATTTGAAGGCACATCTGCCCAGGCCTCTCTGTTGCTGAACGGCCTGGAATGGCTCCCCATTGCCCTTGGGTAAAGTTCAGACCCTTCCCCTTGGCCTGCAGGTTCTACCTTCTCCTGTCCAGCCTGCCTCTCAGCCTCTTCTCTGGATCCCAGCCTCCTGTGGAACCATGGCCACCCTCCCCTCTGAGTCCCTGGTAGCCACCCCCCTTTCAGCATTTCTTTCTCACTCTCTAGGAGCCAGCTCAGGTGTCTCTCCCTTCAGGAAATGGGGCTCGAGCCTTTTGAGTACCTGAACTCCCCATCACGGCACTCCCCGTCACGGCACTCCCCTTGTTGCAGTTTAATGGAGTGTGCGTCTGGCTCTCCAACTAGACTTGAACCGCTTGAGTGCATAACTCAGAACTTGGCGATCTGAGTCTCCCTGTGGCCAGCTCAGCCTTGGCACACAGGGACCTGCAGAGAGTGGATGTAGCCACTGCCCCAGCATCCCTGGGCTCTGAAGAGAAGACATTGCCCTTCAAGAGCCACCCTCCTTTCCTGGGCACTGGTTGGAAAAATGAAGAAAAAGAGACACCCAGCTCACCTCCAAGTTTGCCTGCAGGTGAATATCCGCTGAAAGAGAGGGGACTCCTTGAGTCTTGCTGGGTTGAGGAAGCTGATTTGATTTCCGGACTCAGAGGAGGGTTGCAGAGAGAGAGGAATCAGGGGGATGGGCAGCTGGCTTTCTGGATGGGTGCAGGACAATGACATTGATGGGGAAGCTTGGGGTGGCTCTGCCGTTGCCCACTGCTTGGCTGGTGAACTTGCTACATCTTGGCCAGCACTATCCTCTTCTGGCCTGCACCCTGCCAGACACAGGCAGTACCCCAAATACCTTGTCCCTGTGCCCCGAAGTCTCCATGACCTTCAGATCCCAAGGGACAAGTGGCTCCACAAGGCAGGGCCTGTCCCTCTGGCTCACACTGTGGTGTTCACAGAACCTAGCCCGGAGCCTAGTGCACAGTAGATGCTCAATGTATTCTATTTGAATATTGCACGAGTGAACAAATGCAGGAATGTCAGGCCGGAAAACATATTTGTACACCTGTGTTCATAGCAGTGTTATTCACAACAGCCAAAGGGTGGAAGCATCCCAAGTGTCTGCTGATGGGTGAACGAGTAAACAGAATGTGCCCCAGCCATACAATGGAATGCGATTCAGCCTTTTTTTTTTGAGATGGAGTCTGGCTCTGTCCCCCAGACTGGAGTGCAGTGGCGCGATCTCAGCTCGCTGCAACCTCTGTCTCTCAGGTTCAAGTGATTCTCCTGCTTCAGCCTCCTGAGTAGCTGGGATTACAGGCGTGCGCCACTATGCTTGGCTAATTTTTTATTTTTATTTTTGAGACGAAGTTTTGCTCTTGTTGCCCAGGCTGGAGTATTGTGGTACAACCTCCACTTCCTGGGTTCAAGTGATTCTCCTGCCTCAGCCTCCCGGGTAGCTGGGACTACAGGCATGCGCCACCATGCTTGGTTAATTTTTGTATTATTATTATTTTTTTTTAGTGGAGACGGGGTTTCACCCTATTGGCCAGGATGGTCTCGATCTCTTGACCTTGTGATCTGCCTGCCTCGGGCTCCCAAAGTGCTGGGATTATAGGCATGAGCCACCGCGCCTGGCCAATTTTTGTATTTTTAGTAGAGACAGGGTTTCACCATGTTGGCCAGGCTGGTCTTGAACTCCTGACCTCAGGTTATCCGCCTGCCTCGGCCTTCCAAAGTATTGGGATTACGGGCATGAGCCACCGTGCTTGGCCTATTATGTGAGCTATTTAGCTTTAACATTTCATTATGGAAAATTTCAAGCACTCACCAAAAATAGAGAGAATAATATAATGAACCCCATGTGGCATCACCCACTGCACCAACGATCCTTCCCCATCGGTCTGATTTCATTCTGTCCCCACCCTCTCCCTCTCCCTGTTTGCTTTGAAGCAAATCCCAGACATATTGTTTCATCTGGAAATACTTCAGTGTGTAGCTTTAAAAAATAAGAGCTTTTCAAACTTAATACGTCGCTACAATACCTAAAGAACCAAATCAATATCATCGCATTTCTCAAAAGTGTAAATATATTCGTACATCATTATAGATATAAAACACCTATACAGTGTCATCGAATTTCCAATGCTCTGACTTCTCATTTATATTTAATATGTAAACATATTTATTTATTTATAGAATACATTTAATATATAATTATAGTTATGTGTTTATTGGGTGATTGCATATTATGTCACATATATAAAACACAGTCATATGTAATTATCTGCATTTGAACCAGGTCTAAATCAGGTCCACACACTGCAATGGATTGAGAAGTCATTTACATCTCCTCTTAGACAGACTCCCCGCTCCATGTTTCTGCCTTGTATTTGTCCTGGAGAGCTCGCTCAGTCTGGATCCTGCTGAATTTGTCCCTGGGGTGGTGTGTGACTGCATCTGTGCTCCCTGTATGTCCTGTAGATTGGCATTTGGTGGAGAGGCTTGATCAGATTCAGATATGCTGTGTTTGGTAAGATGACGTCACAGGTAGTAGGGCGCCCTCCCACCGGTGGGGGGCCTGTCCTCCGGTTTGTCCTTTCTGGGGAGGCCACAGGATATTGAAGATCATCTCCTGGACCTGTGAGTTCTTGAGGGGCTGCAAAATGGAGAGAATCCAGTGCTACTGTTCCCTCTTCAACTATTAGCTGGAATATTCCTAGAGAAAAACTCCCCATCTTTTATTTCATTATTTCATTATTTATTTGTTTATTTATTTATTTAATTAATTTATTTATTTATTTTGAGACAGAGTCTTGCTCTGTCACCCAGGCTGGAGTGCAGTGACGTGATTACGGCTCACTGCAACCTCCACCTCCTGGGTTCAAGCAATTCTCGTGCCTCAGCCACCGTGTGCCCGGCTCATTTTTTTGTGTATTTTTTGTAGAGATGGGATTTCACCATGGTGGCCAGGGTGGTCTCGAACTCCTGACCTCAGGTGATCCACCCACCTTGGCCTCCCAAAGTGCTGGGATTACAGGTGTGAGCAACACCTGGCCCCTGCCTCCTTTTCTTAACCAAGGAGGAAGCTGAGGCTCCTAGGCAACCTGTGACTTGAGTTCTGGGTCTCAAAGCAAAGGATTAGAGGGGCCCTGCTGGACTAGGGCTAGACCCACACTGTTTTCACCACTGGTCTCTGCTGCAGTCCAGGAGATGGAAGGGCAGATGTCTTATTGGGACTGACTTGGGCTGCGGCCTTGACCTTCTCCCCTGAATCCTGTAGGCTGCCCCGCGCTCACCTGGCTGATTGGTGTACATCTCCCCTGCCTCAGTGTGCGGGAATGTTTGGTGCAGGTTCCAGCGGGCAGTGGGCGTTTCTCCGTCACCTCAGCTGCTCCTTCTCCATGCTTACCACACTGGCTCTCTCTCAGCCTTGGCCTCTTAAGAAGAACAAGCCCTGGCTGGGCACGGTGGTTCAAGCCTGTAATCCCAGCACTTTGGGAGGCCAAGGCGGGTGGATCACCGGAGGTTGGGATTTCGAGACCAGCCTGGCCAACATGGTGAAACCCTGCTCTACTAAAAATACAAAAATTAGCTGGGTGTGGTGGCAGGAGCCTGTAATCCCAGCTACTCGGGAGACTGAGGCAGGAGAATCGCTTGAACCCGGGAGGCAGAGGTTGCAGTGAGCGGAGATGGTGCCATTGCACTCCAGCCTGGGTGACAAGAGTGAAACTCCGTCTCAAAAAAAAAAAAGAAGAAAAAGAACAAGCCCTCCCTTGACTTTTTTTCCAGGGGCAGCCTCACTGTCAGGCCTGCCATGGGCTCTCCATAACCCCAGCCCTTAGGTGGGTTCCTTAAGCCTGCCTGGTGTCCGCTTGTGGACACTGAACTCCACCCTCTGCTAATCTTCTAAATCAAGTCTTGCACCAGATACTAACATTTCATTTATTAAACTGATCATTTTTTCCTTTAAAGTTTCTTTTTAAAGACAAGTTAACAGTGTCATGGAGGTGTAACTGGCTTGCGATAAATGGCAGATTGAAGTGTACACTTTAATAATGAATTGATTTATTGAGCACCTATTATGTATCAGGTACTTGCCCGGCAGCCTGTGGGGGCTGAGCAGCTTGGATGTCAGACAACCTGGGTCAGAATCCCAGGCAGAATCACACAAAGCAGCTATGTGACCTTGAGCCAGTGGTGTGAGGCCCTGGATTCTCACCTGTGCAACCTCTTGGGGTAGATCGGATATTATTCCCAATTTTCATTCCCTCCTGGAATAGAATTATACACCCATGCGCTTTGCAGTAGCTCCCGCTGGAGTAGGCAGAGCATATTTCTCTACCCCGCTGAAGTGTGGGTTTGGCCATGTGACTTGGGATATTAGTGGATGTGCCAAAGGCATAGGCTTGAAATATGGCTGGGTTTTTGGCTTGGCGGTTTGAGCTTCTCCCATGTGCTACAAGGCTAACGTGTCCCAGGTAGCTGATGGTTCCAGAAGAGGGACTCATGGAGCTGACCTGAATCTGATCCGTGGCCCGCAGCTAGATCGAGCTGACCCACAGAATGAAGCAAAGCCACCCCCGCTGACCCGCAGGCCTATGAGAGGTGGAAATAAACATGGCAAGCTACTGGCTTGGTGGGGTTGTTTGTTACACAGTCTTATCATGGCAGAAACCTGACCATTCCACATGTATAATAATAGCACTCACTACCCAGGATTGTTTGAGGATTAAATGAGATTATATATTTAAAATTATAAATTTAATGTATTAAAATACCTGTGTTTAGAGTGGGGCATGGAATAACTCTATAAAATATGAGATATTATTAAACACGGCCAAATGTGGTGGCTCACGCCTGTAATCTCAGCACTTAAGGTGGCTGAGGTGGGTGGATCACATGAGGCCAGTAGTTGGAGACCAGCCTGGGCAACATGGTGAAACCCCGTCTCTACTAAAGATAGAAAAAAAAATTAGCTGGGTGTGGCGCACGCCTGTAGGCCCAACTACCCTGGAGGTAGAGGCAGGAGAATGACTTGAACCTGGGAGGTGAATGCTGCAGTGAGCCGAGATCACACCACTGCAATTCAGCCGGGGCGACAAAGAGAGAGTCCGTCCAAATAAGTGTAAGAGTAAAGTAAATGTTTCTCAATGTATAACATGACATGTTGACACATTCATTTAACTCATTAAGATTATTTTTTCTCTTTTAAGCCTTGAAGCACAGGCTGTGTTACCTATAGAAACATTGCCCATAGTTCACAGCCTGGGACATGACCCAGAGAACTGAAAGCTCTCAGCGTGGAGACCCTAATGTCCCTCTCCTTCATCCCCATCCCGTGCCTGAAGCCTGCTGTCCTGTCCATCTCTGGGGATTCCTCAACCTTTGCTTGAATCCTTCCAGTGATGGAGACCTCCCTACTTCCCATGCCAATTTCAGAATCTCCCTCATGGTAAGATAGGCTCTCTGTCTTTTTTTTTTTTTGAGATGGAGTTTCACTCTTGTCGCCCAGGCTGGAGTGCAGTGGCGTGGTCTCGGCTCAGTGCAACCTCCGCCTCCCAGGTTCAAGCGATTCTCCTGCCTCAGCCTCCCGAGTAGCTGAGATTACAGGCATGCGCCACTACGCCTGGCTAATTTTTGTATTTTTAGTAGAGACAGGGTTTCACCATGTTGGTCAGACTGGCCTATGAACTCCTGACCTCAGGTGATCTGCTCGCCTCGGCCTCCCAAAGTGTTGAGATTACAGGCATGAGCCACCGCGCCTGGCCGGCTCTCTCTCTTTGACTCTCTTGAGTTGGATGTTGGATGGGGATGATTAACACCAGGTGTACATGCTCTGGGTCACATCTGGATTAGATACTGGAGTCCACACTTACAATTGTGTGACGTTGGGCAAGTGTATTCACTTCTCTGAGACTCCGTGTAAAGTGGCGATAGGGGAGATAGAAAATCTACCTCCTGGCTGGGCGCAGTGGCTCACACCTGTAATCCCAGCACTTTGGGAGGCTGAGACGGGCGGATCACTTGAGCCCAGGTGTTTGAGACCAGCCTGGGTGGTGAAATCTCCCACTTCTACAAAAAAATAAAAAAATCAGCTGGGCATGGTGGTGTGCACCTGTAATTCCAGCTACTCAGGAGGCCTGAGGTTGGAGGATCACCTGAGCCCGGAGAGGTCGAGGCTGCAGTGAGCTGAGATTGCACTACTGCACTCCAGCCTGGGCAACAGCGAGACCTTGTCTCAAACCCACCCCCATAAAACAAATAAAACAAAAATCCACCTCCCAGCATGTTGTGTGGATCAAACAAGAGGTGCCCAGTAGGTTCTCAGCAAAGGAGGGCATATCGAGGTGTGTCTTCCAGCTAAGATTCCCAGGTTACAGAAGTCCCCGCGTTCCCTCGTTCTTCTCCCCTCCTCCTCTTCTACTTCGTGTTTCCCTTCTCTAGTTTTTTTTTTTGAGACAGAGTTTCACTCTTATCACCTAGGCTGGAGTGCCATGGCGTGATCTTGGCTCACTGCAACCTTTGCCTCCTGGGTTCAAACGATTCTCCTGCCTCAGCCTCCCGAGTAGCTGGGATTACAGGCACCTGCCACCACGCCTGGCTAATTTTTGTATTTTTAGTAGAGACAGGGGTTTCACCACATTAGCCAGGCTGGTCTCAAACTCGTGACCTCAGGTAATCCACCTGCCTCGGCCTCCCAAAGTGCTGGGATTACAGGCGTGAGCCACTGCACCTGGCCTCCCTTCTCTAGTTTTGAGCATCACCCACAGTTTTGCAGGTGGCTTTGAAACCTGGCACGTAGAGACTGTCAGTTGGCTAAGGTGCCCCAGGGCGCACTGGTGCCCGCAGAGGTTGTGATTCACACACCCATGGTGTGCCTGGCCCTGGCCTGGACCCTGAGGATGCTGGGCAGACCCTCTGCCCTCAGGGAGCCCACATTCTGGCAGTGAGGGGGAAGGTGGGCATCAAACCAACAGATACGACGGGACTGAGGGTGTGTCATGGTGAAAACAGAGCCGGACAAGGCATAGGAAGCGAAGTGGTGGCAGAAGCCTGCGGAATTCATCTTGGGGTTCCACTAGGAGAGATGCCATCTCTGGAACAAGGAAGGGGTGCATCCGCTCCTTTCCCAGGTTGGCATGTGCTGTGCTGGGCTGAGCGTCAGTGGCCTCTTGGAAATGGCAAAAGCCACGGGGCGTAGGTCCAGAGAGGGGAGACCTGGTGGGCAGGGGACGGGAGCCACGTCACCTCGGGCATCATAAGAATGGCTGCCATTTAAGGTGGGAGCTAGGCTCTCTATACATCTTCTTTTCTTTTCTTTTTTTCTCTCTTTCTTTTTTTTTTTTCTTGAGATGGAGTCTCACTCTGTCCCCCAGGCTGGGCTGGAGTGCAGTGGCACAATCTTGGCTTACTGCAAACTTCGCCTCCTGGGGTCAAGCGATTCTCCTGCCTCAGCCTCCCAAGTAGCTGAGATTACAGGCGTGCACCACCACGCCCAGATAATTTTTGTATTTGTAGTAGAGACAGGGTTTCACCATGTTGGCCAGGCTGGTCTCGAACTCCTGATCTCAAATGATCCACCTGCCTCGGCCTCCCAAAGTGCTGGGATTACAGGTGTGAGCCACCATGCTCAGCCTCTCCAAGCGTTTTTACATTTATTTCTCACACCAAGGTACTCTACTACCCTTATCCCCATTTTACAGAGGAGGCTCAGAGTGCTAAGGGGAGCTGCCTGAGTTCACACTGTGAGTAGTGGAAGAGGCGGGATTTGAACCAGACCTGCTGGACTCTGGAGTGCATGCTCACGATCTGTCTGTGAAACTGGAACTGAGCCCCTCAGGCCTGGGTAGTTGTGCGCCTGTAAATGTATGGCAACCAGCTCTCTTAAGAGAACAAAAGCCTGTTTTGTAGGATGCGCTGATTTTCATGGTGTCAAGACTCCTGCCGGGGTTGATTTCAAGCCAGTAAAGGCAATGTGGTGTGGATGGGAGTGACCGGACCTGGAGTTTGACTGGTTGGAGGGTGAGTCGGACAGGCCGCTACAAATGTGGAAGGCCCAGGGATGCTTGGGAAGCCCTTGGAATCTGGGCCTGTGACTGTGGTTCTTTGCAAATGTTAACTGAATTTCTCCAAGGAGGCCGTGGTGTCTTCCAGGCCCTGGGGGCCTCTGCCTCATGCTGCCCCCGTTGCAGCACAGGTCTCCATTGCAGTGGGCAGGCAAAAGAGGCTCTGGGGCGGCCTGTGTTCTGCGAGGTCAGGAAAGGGCAGGTGGGCTCAGGAGGCCGGGTGCTGTCAGGGAAGGGCTTGGTGCTAGAGCCACACACGCCTGGGTGTGAGTCCTTGGTCTGCCACCCACAAGCCTGTAATCTTGGATGCGACATCCACCTTCTCCAGGCCTCAGTTTCTCCCTGAGTCAAAGGCAGAGATGGGACCCATGAGCTCCTGGGTCCTCGCGGCTTGGGCCTTCCTCCATCAAAGCCTCCGCACGCGCACATGGGCACCCAGCCGGCTGTGAGCCCTGCCTGCACACGCTTCCCTGCCTCTCCTCCCGCCGCATTGCTATTTAAAGTGGCGGTGGTTTGGCTCACTCTTTTTTTAAAAACCATTCCCGTACTCGAGCCGAGTTCCACAAGGCCAGCTGTCACCACTAAAAATGTCTGTCGTGTGACAGCCACCAGCAAAGGAGATGGGAGGAGGCAGGAGGCCCCGGATGGGACTACAGAGTGGCTGGAATTAAAACACACACACACACACACACACACACACACACACACACACACACACACCCAACAACACTGTGAGGAAGAAACAAAAGATGGGGGTTGCCTTCCCCCTTCCTCCACCCCTCCTTGGTGAGATGCTGGGGGACTGATGGCAGCGGATGCCACGCCACTGCGGTGATGGGGTGGCACAGGGCCTGGCAGACGGGCCAGTCTTTGCTGCCCTTGACACCCCCGTGCCATCCCCGTGCTGGGCACTACACCCCTGTGTGTCCCCCCAGCAGCCCCCACCTGTGCCTCCTGCTTTCATCCTCCCCTACCATCCTCATTCCACCCACACCAGGAAAACCAAGGAGGTGACCTGTCCACAGTTGCAGAAAAATGGTGCTGTCACAGCAAAGGACTGATGCGGGCTCCCCCAGGAAGGGAAGGAAAAGAACATTTTTTCTTGGGGCCACACCTTTCCACGAGTCACATTTTTTTTTGAGACAGAGTCTCGCTCTGTTGCCCAGACGGGAGTGCAGTGGTGGGATCATGGCTCACTGCAGCCTCAACCTCCTAGGCTCAAGTGATCCTCCTGCCTCAGCCTCCCTAGTAGCTGGTACCACAGGTGCGTGGCACCATGCCTGGGTGAGTTTTACATTTTTTGTAGACATGTGGTCTCCCTATGTTGTCCAGGCTGGTCTTGAACTTGCGGGCTCCTGCCTTAGCCTCCCAAAGTGCTGGGATGACAGGTGTGAGCCACCGTGCCTGGCCTTGTGAGTCACTTTAGAAGTGATTAAATGTTTGCAATAAACTTGAAAAGGAGCCTCCATTACACCCATTTCGCAGATGGAGAAACTGAGGCTCGGGGTGGAGGAAGTGGCCTGGAGCAGTACCCTGCGGGGATAGGCACAGACAGGCTGAGTGTGGCTCTTGGCTTTGGACACAGTCACTGTGGGGGCTTGGGCGGGTGATTCTCCAGCCTCAACCTCCTCGGCCGTGAAATGGGGCAATAACGCAGCCGCTCCTGAAAGACGTGATGATGAAATAAGACCAGGCTTATAAAGTAGCGGGGAAGGAGAGTGGGGCGTAGAATGTGCTGGAAGGTCAGGAGCTGGAACAGGACTCAGTGCTCTCAGATTACAGAGGCCAGATTCTTTCTACCACATGTTTTTGGTCTCTGGGGGCTGCTGGAAGCAGGGCCCCGGGGAGCCCTGGAGATGGCGGGGGTGAGAGGCTCTTATTCTCTGATCCCCCTCAACCAAGATGTGGTCACGGTGGACCTTTGGGGGCCTGGCCACTGGTCTGCGCCTGTGGCTTCCCTGATGGAGGCCCCTGACCCCAAACTGTTTGGGATGTCTTACATAGGGGGAGGAGGGGAACAGGCAACAGGAGACCCATGTGGACAGAGACTCTTTGAAAAGAAAAAGGAAAAAAATTTCCAAATAGGAATTTTGTGTCTCTAGAATCATTTCCTTCCTCTCTTCTTGGGGCTCTTCTGGCCTCACTTCTTTCTCCTGCTGGGGTAAGTCATTCACAAGTTAGTAAGAATTATACTAGCCACCCTGTGCAGAGCATAGCTTCTCTTCTATGCCAGTAGATCCTCTCTGAGTGTTTTTCTCTTAAAAAGCTTTGTCCCTCTGGAAGGAGTGTGTCCATCTGTTCAAAGCTCTTTAAACATTTATTTCTTTATTCATTCAATAGACACTGAGTGTCTGTGGCTCGATCCTGGGTGCAAAGTCAACCAACTCTGGACGGTGCCTGTAGGTACACAGAGTTGGGCTGATGGGAGTGGCTCTGTGATGATTCTCACGCCTCCTGCAGGGATCTGTTAAGCACCTCTGGCCTGGGCTCCCTGATTTAGATGTGGGGACGCAGCGGGGAGCCAGGCATGACCCATCGCTCACTGGGGTCCTATTCCAATGGAAGGGACACGCAGCACTCAGTCAAATACATGCTCAGCATGACGGCAGTTAGGGATAAGATTATGGAGCAAAATAAAGCTGGGTTGTGGGGAGCAGGTGTGGTGGTTCATGCCTATAATCCCAGCACTTTGGGAGGCTGAGGCAGGCGGATCACTTGAGGACAGGAGTTCGAGATCAGCCTAGACAACATGGCAAAACCCCATCTCTACCAAAAAATACAAAAATTAGCCGGGCGTGGTGCCACATGCCTGAAATCCCAGCTACTCGGGAGGCCGAGGTGGGAGAATCGCTTGAACCCTGGGAAATGGAGGTTGCAGTGAGTCAAGATTGTGCCACTGCACTCTAGTCTGGGCGACAGAGCAAGACCATGTCTCAAAAAAAAAAAAAAGGGTAGGAGTGACAGTTTTAGTAAGGTTGGCTAGGGAAGGCCTCTCCAAGAAGACGACTTTAAAAAAATGCATCCATTTATTTGCATCGTGCATTCACATGGCTCAAAACCCATGTTTTTGAGGCCAGGCACGGTGGCTCACACCTGTAATCCCAGCACTTTGGGAGGCCAAGGAGGGCGGATCACCTGAGGTCAGGAGTTCAACAACAGCCTAGTCAACGTGGTGAAATCCCTGTCTCTACTAAAAACACAAAAATTAGTCAGGCGTGGTGGCACATACCTGTAATCCCAGCTACTCGGAAGACTGAGGCAGGAGAATAACTTGAATCCAGGAGGTGAAGTTTGCAGTGAGCTGAGATAGCGCCACTGCACTCCAGCCTGGGCGACAAGAGTGAAACTCTGTCTAAACAAAGCAAAACAAAACAAAACCCCAGAATAGAATAAAAACCGCAAACAGAGGCCCCGCTCTCACCTCCGTCCCTCTGCTGTGTGGTGCCCTATCTCAAGAATCATTGTCCTTAGTTTTTAAAGAATCTTTCTGAGTTTCTTAGGCAGCTATAAGTAACTATAAATACCGTTTGTATTGAAAACTCAGCACCTGACAGGTACTGATATTTTAATTGAGACCTGAAGGGTGAGAAAGGGTCAAACCTACGAGAGCTCCTGGCAGAAGGAAGAGCGGTGGGCAGAGCTGAGTGCATGGCTCCTGGGGGCACAATGAGGAAGAGGTTACTTGGTGTTGTCAGGTGGGGCATGACCCGATGGACACCGGGTTTAACAGGATCCCTTGGGCTGCTCGGCGTTGGGGCAGGAGCAGAGAGAAGTCAGCAGTGTGTGGACAAGCACAGCCATCCATTGAGTGAGTGTTTGGTGGGTGCTGGCACGCGTGTAGTTTTTATAACACCCCTGGGGCCAACCCTGTGCAGAGGAGGAAATTGTGGCAAAGAGAAGTTAATGAAGCCACCGAAGGTCACACCACAGGCAGTGAGAGCAGAGCTTGGGTAGAAGCCCAGGTAGCTGACTGGGAGCTTGAGCTTTTTTTTTTTTTTTTTAGATGGGGTCTCGTGCTGTCGCCCAGGCTGGAGTGCAAAGGCACGATCTAGGCTCACTGCAACCTCTGCCTCCCAGGTTCAACTGATTCTCCTGCCTCAGCCTCCTGATAGCTGGGATTGCAGGCACCTGTCACCACACCTGGCTAATTTTTGTATTTTTAGTAGAGACAGCGTTTCACTGTGTTGGCCAGGCTGGTCTCAAACTCCTGACCTCAAATAATCCTCCCTCCTAGGCCTCCCAAGGTGGAGCGAGCCACCACGCCCAGCCACCTTTCTTAATATTTTAACTTCTGCACGCACCTGCTTCTCCTAATTGGCTGCAAGTGGCACCAGTGGGAAGACGATTGGGTGAAGGCCACATAGCGGGGAAGGGGCGAGGAGGGACTTGTCCCCACATCTATCAGGCTCCAGGGCTGAAGCCCTCCCCCAATAGAGCAGTGACCCTCTGCCAGACCTGTTGTGCCAGAGTCACCTGGGCTGCTGGTCAAATGCAGATTCCCAGGCCTAGGTTGTGGCCCAGGGATCACAGTCTCTGAGGGCAGGGCCTGGGAACCTGTATTTTGAACCAGACTGTCTCTCTCACCTCCTTGCTTACCCCGTGCCCTCACATCCTGAAATTTGCATCTTGGAATTTGAGACCCTGAGGCGGTGGGGATGGGACCTGCCTGGTCACCCAGCTCAAACCTTTCCCTCTTTTGGGAAAGCCCAGCTCAACCCTTGCTGGGAGGGTGGGTGGCAGCCTGGTCTCTGTAGGCCAGGGCAGGGTTCTGGGCCTGGCCCCCCTTTCAGAAGCTGATTGATCCCAGGGGTGGGCTCTCTCCTCCCTGAGCAGCCAGCCCCACCTGCCTTGGAGGGCAGACCTTACCTCTCTTACCGAGAACCTCAAGGGTAGGGCCTGTTAAACCCTGTAGTCTTGATTCAACGCTGAACCTCAACCCCAGCACGGGGACCCTACCACACTGCAGGGCCAGGGTGGCCTCTGAAATGAACCCAAGCCTCACCGGCCTCCATTGAAGAACATCTAGGCTCTTGAGCGGGTGCCTGAAAACCCATTGCCAGCTGCCTGGTGACTGTACTGCCTCCCATCTCAACCCCCTGCCCCCACCTGTGTACTTCTTGTCCTTTACGGGAGGCAGTGCACGTGAGAGCACAAAGCCCGGGCACTGCGTGCGGGTTCCAGTCAACACCCCTGTCACAATGTCTAGGTTCGCCGTTCTCTGACGCTTGCTCCCACTGCTGGGCACAGGATCTGTCTCCTTCCCGTCCCTAGAGCCCAGAACGCACTCCTGTCTCCCGCCCGCTCCCCTGCTCCTCCTCCCTTCCCCGAGTCTCTCTGGGATGTAGCTTGGTCCTCAATGGGTCAGCGGACTCACTGCGAGGACAAGAGTCAGGTGGACCCCTGAGGCTTGGAGTCTCATGGCGGCCTCGACCCTGGCTGTTGAGCAGCTGTTCAGTGCTCCTCCCTGTCCCCTCTGAGGCCGTTTCCCAGGTGTGTGTCCCTGTCTCTGAACTGGGACTTGTCGCTCTGCTGCTTCTTCTTCTTTTTTTTTTTTTCTTTTTTGAGACAGTTTTGCTCTTGTTGCCCAGGCTGGAGTGCAATGGTGAGATCTCGGCTCACAGCCGAGTTGTGAGAGGTTGCTCACAGCAACCTCTACCTCCTGAGTTCAAACAATTCTCCCGTCTCAGCTTCCCAAGTAGCTGGGATTACAGGCACACGCGCCACCACACTGGCTAATTTTTGTATTTTTAGTAGAGGTGGGGTTTCGCCATGTTGGCCAGGCTGGTCTCGAACTCCTGACCTCAGGTGATCTGCTTGCCTTGGCCTCCCAAATTGCTGGGATCACAGGTGTGAGCCACCATACCCGGCCCGCTCTGCTTCTTTAACTCCTTAGTTTTCTCATCTGTGAGAAGGGGTCACAAATGTGGTGTCACTTGTGGGTCACATGACATGGAAGAGGCCCTGGCACAATGCTCAACAAATGGGCCATGTGGTGCCGTGATCCTAGGTGTTGGGGACTCGGGTTCCTGGGTGGCCGTGAAAGAGGGCACTTCAGTCGCTCCGGAGTCCCAGAGCCCCAGCGAGGTGGCCTGCAGCCCTCAGGCCAGGAGGAAAGCGAAGCCAGCCCTTGAGCCCGAGCCGCCCGCCCAGAGCCGTTGCCCTTTGCTGTGGCGCTGGAGTCAGAAGGGCCTCTCGGTTCCTCCCTCCCTCCTGCCTTCCACACGTGTTTACTGAGTTCCTGCCGTGTGACATTGGAGTGGCCTTTTCTTTGTGGAAACAGATGGCCCCGAGCCAGCTGCCCTCTTTCCTCTACACATGGCTGAGGGATTGCCGGGGGTCTTGAATGGTTCCTATCCTAGGGCTAAGGCCAGGACTTTTAAATTAATTAATTAATTCATTATATTAGAGATGGGGTCTTGCTATGTTGCCCAGGCTGGTCTCGAACTCCTGGCCTCAAGAGGCCCTTCTGCCTCAGCCTTTCAAAGTGCTGGGGTTACAGGCGTGAGCCACCACGCCCAACCCGAGGCCAGGCCTTTTGCTTCATGTCTGGGTGGGCTCCTGAGAGGGGCAGAGGACCGACCTCTCACCAGGCCCCCACAGCGGTTCCCTGGGCCCAGACAGGGTGCTGGGGCCTCTGTTTGTTCAGAGTGGGCTCTGAGTTCATCTGTTGGTTCTTCATGGATTCACCCATACACATATCACTTCTTCATTTGTGTTTTGGGATTCATTCTTGCCCCAGGTGTTTCTCCAGCACATTGTGTGCTGGGCCCAGTGCTGAGTACTGAGAATGCACAGGTCACAGAGCCAGAACTGGCTCTTGCTCTGTGAGGGCAGTGGGGCCCGAGCTGGTGACTGAATAGGGGACAAGAGCACTGTAGGATGGGAAAGCCCTGGGCGCCCCCACCTCCTATGAGGACAGGGAAGATTCACAGAGGAGGTGGCCCTGAGCTTAAGTCTCATAGGGGGAAAGGGGACTGCCTAGTGCCGCTGAGTGAGGAGAAGGTACCAGGGCCCAGAGGAGCGTTGGCCAAGGTGAATAGAGGAGAAGCCAGCAGGAGATGGAGGAGGCGAGGCTGGGAGGCAAAGCAGGGCTGGATGGGACAGGTCTGGGCACCTGTCTAGGAGCCCAGGGAAGCCAATGACCTTATAGGCGGGACTGGCGGAGGGTGACCATGCCAACCTCATGGCCTGGAGACACGAGAGGAGGCTGCAGCGGCCAGGACCCCAGGTAGGCCTGTGCCCCCCCAATTCTGGGTCTGTACCTAGATGGAGGCCCCTCCGCTCCCTGGGCCCAGGGGTGTCCTGTGGTCCAGGCAGGCACCTCCCATGACCCAGGCGAAGCAGCCCATCGTCCTCTCCTTCGACTCATGGGCAAGCAGGACCAGGCAGCAGCGTAGGAGAGAGGCCGGGGGCTGCCTGACGACAGGCGCAACCCCGCTCTCTCTGGGTGCTCCCTAAATCTTGAAATAAATTAGGCAGAATCAAAATCAGACTCTCTTCATCAGGAGAAATTACTCATTTCAAATATTTGCAGCCGCTTGAACTGAAATGGAGCGAGATGAGGACTGAGATGAATAATCTGGGCCCTTTTCAAAGACAGCTTTTGCTCAGCACTTTTCCTGATTCCTGAGCCCCCTCCCCCCGACTCCCCTGTCCCCTCCCTCTCCCCGTCGGGACCCAGCCTCCGTCAGCCTCCATCTTCTGTCTCAGGCCTCCCTTCTATCACCCCCAGTCCTGGACCTTTTCTCTTCCCCTCATTCCCTTTTCCTTGATTTCATTCATTAAAGCTGCAAATATTTGCTGAGCACCTCCTCCTGCCTGGCACCGAGACTGGCCTCTGGACACAGTGAGACAAGATGGCCCAGCCCCTGTCCTCATAGGGCAGCAAGGGCCCCTGGCTGGGAACTTGCCCGATCCACAAGCAGGGTGCTCACCCTGTTATTTGCCCTGTGTGGCACCACTTCTTTTTCTTCTCCTTTCTTCTTTCTTCTTCTGTTTCATAGAGACAGGGTCTTGCTATGTTGCCCAGCCTGGTCTTAAACTCCTGAGCTCAAGCAATCATCCCCCCTCAACCTCTCAAGTAGTTGGGACTACAGTCATGAGCCACTGCATCCAGATAATTTTTTTCTTTCCATTTTTTTAGAGATGGGGTCTCACTGTGTTGCCCAGGCTGGTCTTGAACTCCTGGGCTCAAGTGATCCTCCCACCTTGGCCTCCCAAGGTGCTGGGATTACAGGCCTGAGCCGATGCACCCAGCCACATTTCTTAATATTTTCAAAAATTTCCTTTCCACACTTACAAAAATGAAAGCTTATATAAGCACCTCTCCAGAGGCCTTTTGGAGGCTGGGAGAAAATCTGGAGAATTCCACCCCCTCCCCTGACCCCCTTCCTCCTCCACATCCGCTCGTGGCCTGCAGGCTGGGCAGTGCTTGACGAAAGCCAGGCCTGCCCACCCTTGCAATGACCACAGCAGGAAGCTGACAGGCGTGCTGGGTTGCACAGGGAGGGGCGTGGTTGGAGGCGAGAGGAGCCGAGGCCTCCACACCCCGCATTCTTTGAAAGATGCTTCCAGGCTGGTTGTGGAGGCCAACTGCACCACCTGGTTCCGAGGGTCCTGGGCTGTCATGGCCATTCTGCCAGCTGGTGGGGTGGGCAGGGGCATGCCAGCCCTTCCTCCCTTGGATGGGGAGTCCTGGAGTAGAGGAAGGAGAGAGAACAGGAAGAGGGGAAAGAGGGAGAAGGAGGGCGAGGAGGAGGAGAGAGAAGGGGGAGGACACAGGGAGAGGGGGGATCTGCAAGATGGGGTTGGGGAACACCTCACTGTGAGAAGGCACAAGGCTTGCATGACTGGTGTATGTGGGGGAACTGTGGGGTTTAGGGTCTGATGCCCCCATGAAGGCTCAGGGATTTGTGCCTCTGTGATCCCACAGATCTTTTTTTTTTTTGAGTTGGAGTCTCGTGCTGTCGCCCAGGCTGGAGTGCAGTGGCGCCATGTGGGCTCACTGCAACCCCCGCCTCCCGGGTTCAAGCGATTCTCCTGCCTCAGCCCCTGAGTAGCTGGGATTACAGGCGCCCACCACCATGCCTGGCTAATTTTTTTGTATTTTTAGTAGAGACGGGGTTTCACCATGTTGGCCAGGCTGGTTTCAAACTCCTGACCTCGTGATCTGCCCGCCTCGGCCTCCCAAAGTGCTGGGATTATAGGCGTGAGCCACCGCGTCTGGCCAGATCTTCTTTTAAAAATTTTTAAATTAATTATTATTATTATTATTTTAGATGCAGTCTTGCACTGTCACCCAGGCTGGAGTGCAGTGGTGTGATCTTGGCTCACTGCAACCTCCATCTCCCAGGTTCAAGCGATTCTCTTGCCTCAGCCTCCCGAGTAGCTGGGATTACAGGCGCCCGCCACCATGCCCGGCTAATTTTTGTATTTTTAGTAGAGATAGGGTTTCGCCATGTTGGCCAGGCTGGTCTCGAACTCCTGGCCTGAGGTGATCCGCCCTCCTCAGCCTTCCAAAGTGCTGGGATTACAGGTGTGAGCCACCTCGCCCGTCCTGCCGGGTCTTGATTGATAGGTTGTAACTGGGACTGGGCTCTGAAACCCACCTTGACCTCTCCTTAGTAGTTTTCCCTCTGCAGAGCTGTTGAAATGTTGACTGAATACCCCTTGGTGCACAGGTGCTGATGGCAGGGGCAGGCGTTCAGGGACCATTGTGTTCTGGAAATGAACCAGTCAGTGTCTTTGGACTCCAGTGTGGTGCAGGGGGTCTGGATGGGTCCTGTGGGGGTAGGGGTGGCTTTGGGGTTCAACCAACCATCGAGGGCAGTGCCTGAGAGGACCCTGGAGGCCAGCCCAGCCTGCCAGTCTCACTGTGGGGTCCTTCGGGGGACTCAGAGGATGCCTGAGGATGTATCCACCCCTGACCAAGGCCTCTGGGATTCCCCACCCTCTGCAGGTTCAGCCAGAGCTCCCAGGAACCTAGACCTGGGAGCAGGGGTGTGGAAGAGGAGGGAGAAGCCAGCTCGGGTAGGTGGGGAGGCAGAAGCCTGGAGAAGGCCAGGGCTATCCGAGAGGGAATAGTTACACACGCAGGGCTCCCGCGAGGGGTGGGGTGTAGACAGGCCAGGCGCCGGGCTGGGAGCTTCATGTTTCCCATCCTCCCAGGACCCCCGGTGGAGGGCGTGATGTTTCCCATAATCAGATGAGGAAACTGAGGCTCAGTGAGCTTGCGGCTCGCCCGTGACCGTGGGGTTGATTCAGAGCAGAGTTGAGGGTGGACGCCAAGGCCTTGTGTCTACTCACAAGCCCGTGTAGCCTCTTGAGGCCGCGCAATTGTAGCGACACCTATATAGTGGTTATGTGGCTAGGCATTGATGTACATAGACCTCACAGCTCCCCTTAATTTTCTCATTTTACAGATGGGAAAGCTGAAGCACAGAGAGGTTAATTCACTTGCCCGAGGTGACACCACGAGTAAGTGGCAGTGGTGGGATTCGAAGCCAGGAAATCTGGCTCGAGAGGCCAGGCGTGAACACGCTAAGCGTTCTGGGGGAGGCAGATGACTTTCTCCTTCCGTCTCTGTTCCTTGCTCTCTTTCCATCTACATGTGAAGGGTGTGCAGGGCTGCTGCTGACCTCCCTGGAGTTTTTAGAGGTGGCTTTTTTTTTTTTTTTTTTTTTTTAAGACAGGGTCTGGCTCTGTTGCCCAGGCTGGAGTGCAGTGTTGCGATCATAGCTCACTTCAGCCTAGACCTCCTAGGCTCGAGTGATCCCCCCACCTCAGCCCCCCGAGTAGCTGCGACTACAGGCGTGTGCCACCATGCCCAGCTAATTTTTTTTTTTTTCCGAAACGGAGTCTTGCTCTGTCACCTAGGTTGGAGTGCAGTGGTGCGATCTCGGCTCACTGCAACCTCTGCCTCCCAGGTTCAAGCAATTCTCCTGCCTCAGCCTCCCGAGTAGCTGGGACCACAGGTGTGTGCCACCACACCTGGCTAATTTTTGCATTTTTAGTAGAGACAGGGTTTCACCATGTTGGCCAGGCTGGTCTCGAACTCCAGACCTCCTGATCTGCCCACCTCCGCCTCCCAAAGTGCTGGGATTACGGGTGTGAGCCACAGCACCCAGCCTAGAGATGGTTTTCATGCAGCAAAGTGTCACCTGTTCCACTGAGCACTGTTTTCCTCATCTGTAAAACAAAAATGAGTCTGATCCTTGCCAATTCCACTCCACCTCTTTTAGGGAGGAAAAAACTTTTACTAGGACAACTTAGTAAAATGCAGATACCATGAATGGACCCTGGGGTGAGGGGAAGGAGGAGAAACAAGATACTAAATCTAATAAATAAATGAACAAGATTTTGCATTTCCTGACTGTGGTTGGTGAAATTCTAGGAAATAACTTTATGGTCCTGACGGGAGTCCTCCATTCCTTTCACAAACCTTCGTCAAACATCCACTGTGTCTCTGCCTGGGGCTGCGGAGACCCAGGACAAAGCCAAGAGTCAGACGGGCAAGGCGCCTGCTCTCACGGAGCTCATGGTCATCCTCTTCCTTCCCTCCCTCCCTCCCATGATATTTTTTTGAATTAATTAATTTTGTTTTGAGACAGAGTTTCCCTCTGTCACTCAGGCTGGAGTGCAATGGCATGATCTGGGCTTACTGCAACCTACACCTCCTGGGCTCAAGCGATTCTCGTGCATCAGCCTCCCGAGTAGCTGGGACTACAGGCGTGCACCACCACGCCCGGGTAATTTTTGTACCTCCCATACTACTTACTGAGCACCTGCTCTTTGCCGGGTGTGGTGCTGGGTGCTCAATGCTGCAATACAGCAGTGGAGTCCTTGAACTCCCGGGCTCAAGTGATCCACCCTCCTCAGCCTCCCAAAGTGCTGGGATTACAGGCGTGAGCCACCTCGCCTGGCTTGCTGGTGTAGGTTGTAACTGGGACTGGGCTCTGAAACCTGCCTTGATTTCACCTTAGTTGTTCCCCCAGCACGAGCTCACAGTCACAAGTGGGGAGACAGACCTTGAATGCCTCATTCCTGAAATAACCAAATGAAATTATGATCTGCCCTATGTGTGGGAAGTACAGGGTGCTCAGGACAGTGTCCCCTGGGGACCTGGCTTGCTCTGGGGTGGTGGCGAGGGAGGTCAACTTGAAGCAAGTCTGACAGGTGTGCGCGCTAAGTGGGAGGTACCCCGTGAATGACACGGTTGCTGCCCCGATCTCTTCTTTTGGGGTC
The DNA here is from genome assembly GCF_009828535.3 of Hylobates moloch. Taxonomy (NCBI): domain Eukaryota; kingdom Metazoa; phylum Chordata; class Mammalia; order Primates; family Hylobatidae; genus Hylobates; species Hylobates moloch. The sequence goes on from NW_026652285.1 coordinate 101,423,699, forward strand.
TTATCCCTGCAGTGCCTGAATCACTGCTGGTCTGTTGCTCAATCTGAAAGCAGAGAGGCCTTTGTCCTTTGTCGCTGCCCAGGATTCTGAGTCAGCTGTGAGGGTAGGAGGCAGGGGCCGGGGAGCCCTGCCCAGCAGTGCTCCTGGGAACCCTCTGAAGTCAATGGTTGATTTGTGGGTTCCACTTGAAATGCCATGTAAATTTTGGGGTCTTTTTGATCTGAAACTAGGGGTTTCTCACCCATGAAGAGGAGGAACTGGGAAGGAGGCAGGGACTCCAAACGAAAAGAAATGGCTTTCAGGCCAAAGCCTGGGATGGGGATGAGGTTATAGAAGCCAGAGATTCTCGGAGAGACCCTAGGATCGCTGCAGCTGGGGGTTCCCCAGGCCCCAGTGCGGGGCCTGGCAGAGATCGGGGCTCGGTCACTTCTTACAAAATGAATGGAGGAACCCCAACACAAAAGGACCCTTCCTGACCCTTTTTACTCTCTGATGGGGTGAGGGCGCCAGGGTGGGATGGATGGTGGGGGGATTTTCCTTCCATGTCTCCCTCTTTGTTACCTTCATAAAACAACATCTGACCCCCCCCGCCCCCGTCATGGTGTTGGAGGCTATTCATGCCGTGGTCTCAACTTCCTTCTCCTGCTGAGGCTGGAATAGAGGCAGGAGCCACACCAGGCAGATCTCTGCTGTCCTAGACTTTGGCCTAAGGCACTGGGGAGCTATGGATGATTCTTAAGGGAGGGCATGACATAAGGACTTCTTCTTGTAATGGGATTATGGTTGCCACCTAAAATACAGGACACCCAGTTCAATTTGATTTTCAGATAAACAATGGATAATTTTTTAGTATAAGCATGTCCCAAATATTGCATGTGACATACTTACACTAAAAAATTTATGTTGTTTATCTCAAATTCAGATGTAACTGTGCATCATATATATGTTTATATATATGTATGTATGTATATGTGTGTACAATCTTGGCTCACTGCAACCTCTGCCTCCCAGGTACAAGTGATCCTCCTACCTCAGCCTCCTGAGTGGCTGGGGCTACAGGTGCGCACCACCACACTTGGCTAATTTTAAAAATTTTTTAGAGACAAGGTCTTTCTATATTGCTCAGGCTGGTCTTGAACTCCCGGCCTCCAGCAATCCCCCTTCCTGGGCCTCCCAAAGTGCTGGGATTACAGGCGTGAGCCACTGTGCCCGGCCTACATCCTATATTTTTATTTGCTAAGCCTGGTGACCCTAAAGGAGGCCTTTTCCAAGCTCTCCCTTGACCTCTCGTCGCCCGTGGTGTGAGAAGGGAAGGAGACCACAGGATGGCCGTCGGCTTCCAGAATTTCCTGGGTTTGTCTCGCTCCATCCATGGCATCAGGACTTGTTCCTGAAGCTGAGGGGCCGACCGGAAGGACCACCATGGGGCGAGTGGTGGGGGGTCCAGGGTAGACAGCTGTCACCGCGTGTCAGAGTGTGTGGTTCATACGGTGGCACCAGTGCTGTTCTGCTCTTGACAGCGATCTGCAGAGTGGTAGCCAGGGCAGGGGGTGGGGCGGGCAGAGCCTGCACACGTGCTCCCACCCACCCCTCACCGGAGTCCTGAGAGCAGATGCCATGGTCGGCCCCGTGCTTCACTGGAGGCTGCCGAGGCTCAGAGAGCCCCGCTCGGCCCCGGCACAGCTCTGAGGAGTTGGGTGGGGGCTGGAGCCCCCTGGGTCTGTCTGACTTGGAGCCTGTGACTCAAACACAGGGTGTTCTGCCTGCTCCCAGCCTTGGGGTCTCCCCGCCAGCCCATTAAGCCCTGAGCCCTGGCCTGGCCTTGGCCTCTCCTCTGGCTTCCGCAGCCTGCCCTGGCTTGGGGGCGCTGTCTCCCCATCTCCTTCCCACCCCTGTCCCCCAATCCCAAGGTGGGGTCTCATGGAGAGAGGCGTGTAAGATGGGAGGGCCGTACCGTCAGAGGACGTGTCTCCAAAGAGCCCGTTGGAAGGGGCCACAGACCCTCAGTCTCCCTGAAGTACGAGGCTCACAGTGCTTATCCATTGAGCACTTAACTCCGCCAGGCCTTGGAAGCCTCACACTGACCCTACTAGGTCGGTCTCACCAGGGCACCCATTTTATACACGGAAAAACTGAGGCTCACAGAGGTGGGGGCCCCGGTGAACCGTGGCAAGCAGAGAAGGAGGGTGTGTCAGACTGCAGAGCCTGCCCTTTCCCGGCACAAACCCCTGGCATGTGGGGGTCTCAGGGGCTGGCTCCATGGCTTCTCACAGCACCCAGAGGGCTGGGGCAGCCTGGGATAGTGGGGAGGAGCCCCAGGCCTGGACACCAGACCCTGGTTCTCTGTGATGTAAGCCAGTCACCTGTTGCCTTCCCTACACCACAGAAATCAGGGTGTTAACGTCTTAGCGCAGGGGTGTCCAGCCCTGGCTTCAAACTAGAGTCACCTGGGGAGCTTCAACAATCACTGCAGCCGGGGGCCCACCCCTGGCAGTTCAGATGGAGTTGATCTGGATCCAGGTGTCATAGATCTTAAAGGCTTTCAAATGGTTCAGAACCATGGGCTGTGGAGAGAATCATGAACTGGGGTGAGAGCTGAGGAACGTAGGTGCACCTGGAAGATAAAGAGAGCTCTCATATCATCATTTCCATATCTTGAGAGATAGAGCTGTCACCTTTTATGGAAAGCTCTATTAAAGTACAATCTGTAAAAAGAGAGGAACCTCCCTCCTTCTTCCTGAGAAAATCCCTGGTTTTCCCTCCAGCAGAACTCTGTGTAGGGTGAGCGACACTTTCCATCCCACTACCTCCACATCCATCCACCCATCTGTCATCCATCCATCCACCCAAATATCCACCTATCCATCAATCCACTAATACTTCCTTCTTTTCACCCATCCATCCATTCCTTCCCATACACCTATTCATCCACCCACTCACCTATCCATCCTGTCATACAATCTCTCACCCATTCATCCATATATCCACTCACACATCCATCCATCCATCCATCCATCCATCCATCCATCCATCCATCCATCCATCCCCAGTAGAAGCTTGGTCTCGTTGGGGAGACAGACATGTGAGAAACAATTCCAACAGAGCATTGTAGGTGCTATAATAGAGATCTAGAGAGGCTGAGAGTGGGAGTGCAGGGTGGAGGAAGTGTTGACAAACATTAGGATTGCCCATTGCTCTTGGGAGGATGCCCAGATTTCTGTGCAATCAGCCTCCCATTGTCTTTGGGTCTTAGTTTAGATGTCATCTCCTTGGGGACAGTGTCCAGATTACAGCCAGGGCATCCCCAAAGGAGAGTCCAACCAGTAGCTTTGGGTTCCATGGTGTCTGCCCTTGGTTATGTGACACCGATGAGCTGCTCTCTCCTCGCCCTTTTGGCTTGTGGTCTGATTTCACTTTTCAACTCATTGCTGTAAAATAAGGGAAAAATGCAATACAATGTTTTGATAGTTCCCACTCATAACCATTGCAGTCAAAGATGCTGATGAGACCCACAAACACAGGGACAGCCGCTTGCAGGCCTGGTTCAGGGGGAAGAATTTTACTAATTCTACCTCTCACACCCTCATTCCAATTCAGGGAGGTAGAGACCATCCTTATTCCTACTTTAGGGTGGGGGCTGTCAGGCAGAACCAGGCCATGTCCTGGCTCGTTTGGTCTCATTGTAGGCACTGTTTTGACTTTCCAAGTCTGTCCACTTCCATGAAATGGGTGAGTCATAGGTGCAGAGATCAAGACTCCAAGAGATTGAGTTGTGTGGCCAAGGTCACCAGATCTGGGACACACCCTGAGACTTCACCTGTCACTGCTTGTGCCACCAGCCATCTCATTTTTGCTCTCTGGTTTCCAGCCCCTCTGCATCTCTGACCAATGGTCTGAGAGGTGAAGGGACACGTGTCCCCTCTGGGCTGAAGTACAGAAGAACCGGAGCTGACTTCCCTGTAGTCTCTTCCCCTGTTCTAGTGACTGAGAAGATCATTCGTTCCAGATGAGGAGCTACAAGATGGTGGAGCCCCTGGCCTGGATCCCTGTGTGGCCATGTGGAGCAGAGCAGTGGCCACATAGCCTTCATGAGAGACAGACTTCTGTTACGTTCAGCCACTGAGATTTTAGGGTTGTTTGTTCCTGCAGCAGAGTGTCGCATAACCTGGCTAACACAACACTCTCCCACCTCCAAGGTGCCTACTCACTGTGTGTGAGAAGATGGGTGAGCACCGTCCACATCCTCCACCTGTGTGGAGCCCCAGGAGGTGCTCATGACCACTTTCTGGAATGGCCTGAGTGAGGCTGAGCCACACAGCTGCACAGGATATTCTGGCTTTTGCTGACGTGGTCTCTTGTCCACGCTGGGTCCTTGGCAGGGCCTGGGCCCTAGGCTGGCAAGGCTGCTTCCCTTCTCTGCTGGGCCTCTCTGAACCTGGCAGAGCCACCAGAACCTGGGCACAGCTGGGGTCCCTCCTGTGTGCACCCCTCTGGAGCCAAGCCCTTCCACAAAAGTCCCAGCTGCTGCTGGCAGGGTGGAGGGACATCTGCGCCACACGAGCCTTGGTGCCTCTGCCAATGCCAGAAACCAGGCATCACCCCACAGCCAATGTAGGCCTGCTTGGCAGGGACATGGCCTGCTGGGAGCTCGTGCCTCTGGGCCTCTCCAGCCTCATCCCTGCCCACCCTGCCCCCACCCCCATGCCATCCTCTGTCTTGGATCCTTTGCTCCAGCTGTTCCCTTTGCTGGAACACCTTTCCTGCCCAGCCTCCTTTCCCCCAATCTGGATGCCTTCCTCACCCTGGAAGGGCCCTCCTTTCCTCTCCCATTGCACTGAGCCACTTGGACACGGACCCTGTCACTTGGCTGTGTACCCCTTGGTTGGCTTGCCCATCTGTTCTACGAGGGTATGGTCCTCGAGGGCAGGAACTGTCCCACTCTTGGGACTTAGCCCTGGCTTGGCCATGCATGGCGTGAGAGGAGTGAATGAATGGATGCCCACTCTGCCTGGGAGACTGCACCTGTCCATTGAGCACCTGCTCCAGGCCAGGCCCATCACCACCTCCACCCCCCACTGTGCTCGGGCTCCTTTCGGGCCACCATGAGCTCATTCGGTCATCACATAGACTCATAAAGTCGTTGTTATTGTCGTTGCTATTTTTCATCCCTGTCTTAGCCTGGTTGCCCTAAAAACAGAGCCTGTGATGAAGACTCAGGTGCAAAAGGGAAGGGCTCGGAGGGGGCTGTGTGAGGGGGTGGGAGAGTGAGGCTGAGCAGGAGAAGCCCATGTTAGGGTGTCATGGGGCTGGTCACCACTGTGGGCAGGGCGGCCTCCATCTCTACTGGGCCCCTCCGAAGGGTATATAGAAAGCAGCCCTCATCCCTCCAGTGTCCCAGCCCCTGTTGGTAGAGGTTGCCCTGGGCAACCCCGAAGTGCAGGCCTTTGGGGAGGACTCCCGTTGGTGCCCCTCACCACTGTGTTGTCAGGGGGTGGGTAGGGGATGCAGAAAGTGAACTGAAGGACACACAGTGGGTGCAGGGGGCCACACACCTGCTGGGGTCTGTCCCCTGCCTGGAGCTTGCCTGGACGCAGCGATGAAGCTGCAGGCATGTGACGCATTTGCTTCAGCTCCCATTCTACAGACAAGTCAACTGAGGCCCAAAGGTGAGGTCATTGGAATAGTGCCCACAGATGCTTTAAGGATGCATAAGCGCTTGGAAGACTGTCAACTTCATTCTTTCATCCTTTCAAACCACATCCTGTTGCCGCAGGTGGGGCACGTGAGAAGCTCACATCTCTGCCCCAGCAGCTTAGGTCCTGGGGGAGGGACTGTGGGTGCTCACGATTCTCAAAGCTGCAGTGCCCAAGGTCAGGTAGCCACTGCTGCTGTGGGGTGGGGTCAGTCAGAGCCCAGCTGTGTCCTGGAGCCATTGGCCCTGTTGCAGGTGCTGCTCTGACTCTTCAAGTCTGTCCTCTCCCATGAGATGGGTGAGTGACAGGGCTCACCTTACAGGGCAGTCTAGGGGGACTCAGTGGGTCTTTGTTGAGATAAGTGTGCAGTTGGGAGTTCCTGGAGCTGGGCAGCCCCGGGGCTGCAGGGACAGGCTCTGGGGTGGGTGGGGAGGATGTTGGGTGGGCGAGCAGACTCTTGGGGAGGGCGGACCACATGCCAAGGACTTTTTGCGCCTTTTCCTATTTCACCCTCCCAGTTGCCCCGTGAGGCACACACGTGATCATCCCATTTTACAGATGCAAAGGAAAAGTGGCTCCGAGGGCCAGCTGCTTGTTCAAGATCATGCAGCCAGCAGTGGCAGAGCTGGGGACAGAGCCACGGCTGCTTACCACGAGACCACGGGCCTCATAGTGGAGGCCTCAGTCTCCAGCACAGTTCCTGAGACACAGGGCTTTGGAATGAAATGGTGTGTCCTTGGGGGTTAGGGGTCCTGGGAACATGGGGCAGCTGGGGGGTCCTACCCAAAGCCAAGCCTGTGTGTGGTGGGGGCTGCTTTCATTCTCCTTCCCTCCCCTCAACCTCCCTGCTGCCCCCGGCCCCTCCCCACAATCATTTTGTTCTGCTTGCCCTGCAAGGATGTAGCCCAGCAGCTGTTTTCAGCTCTGGAAGTACCATGCCCACAGACAGCGCTTGGCCAGGGCCTGGCTCTGGGGCCCCTCCCAGCCCTCTCCCCTTCAGATATTGAGGTTCCTCTTCCGAATGCTGGAGGAGTCCAGGGGCTTGCTAATGCCGGACCCCAGGCCTGATTCTGGCCCACCTCCCTCATCTCCAGTCCTCACCTCCATCCCTGCCCAGGTAGTGAAATTTTAAACAGGCACATTCCTGCTGCCCAATTTTCATTAATTGGATCTAAAAGGGTTTCTATTTTCTCCCTGAACGCTGATTGATCCTCCCGAGGTAAACAGCACTGCCAAAAACAGGGAGGGGGGTGCTGCCGAGGGAGACGGGATAACTAATGTTACTTGACATTTACTCAGAGAGAGGAAGGGAGGGAGGGAGGTGAGTCACACGCCAGAGCCTCAGCCCCCAGATTCTGCAGAAATGAACAGCCATGAGGCAGGCGGGAGCGGGAGGGCTCCGAGAAGCTTCATTTCCCCCAATTTTGCAGGCTTCAGGGACCCCTGGGGGTTCTCCACTCCTGGGGGGAGAGGGTCTCTTCGTCCTTAAATGGCTGTGCATTTAGCTCTGAAGGTGGGACCCCTGAGGACGCAGGCAGGCTGAGCTGATGGCTTTTCTGTTTGTGACACGAGAGATTTGAGTATCTGTGAAGGTATCTCTCCCTGGGGGAGCTCTTTGCAGGTGGGGGGCGGTGGAGGTGGCAGGGAGGGGTTGGTGCTTGGTTTCTACCCCTGCCAGAAAAACCCAAAAAGCTCTACCTAGCAATCTTTGTCCACGGATGCCTCAGTTTCCCAACTTGGTGCTCTACCCACTAGAGTTTATAGGAGGCCTAACTATGGTTTGGGAATCTCGGATCAAGGGGAAGATGACAGGTAACCAGGGCTTTCTCTTTGTATCGGGATGGAAAAGCTCTGGACTCACCATTACCACCCGTTGACAATGGCCTACTATGTGCAGGGAAGTCATGTCTTCAATTGTTCAACAAGTGTTTGCTGAGCAGTTGCTAGGAGCCAAGTTCTCTGCTGGTTGCCGGAGCTCCAGGAGGGAAGAGCCTGCCTGGCTCCCACCTCCCTGCCTGGCCTCTGTTCTTTCCCATCCCTCCCTTCCCTCCCTGTTCCCTGGAGCTGTGAGTGCCACCCCCGGCAGCCCTGCCACCTTGAGATCTTCCTCCTTTGACCCCTGCCCTTAAGAGCTGGCTGCGTTACCTCCTCTTCTGGGAACCTGCTGGTCTCTTTCCCCGCAGTAGATCCTCCTTTCCTCTGAGTACCAGTGGCCTTGGTTTTCTGGGACTGCCACATCCAACACTAAGCCCATCCTTTCCCATGTGCGCCTTCTCTTGAGTCCCATGGTTTTTTTTTGTTTGTTTGTGAGACGGAGTCTTGCTGTGTTGCTCAGGCTGCAGTGCAGTGGCGAGATCTTGGCTCACTGCAGCCTCTGCCTCCCGGGTTCAAGCGATTCTCCTGCCTCAGCCTCCCGAGTAGCTGGGACTACAGGTGCGTGCCACCACGCCCCAATAATTTTTGTATTTGTTTTTTTTTTTTAGTAGAGGCGGAGTTTCACCATGTTGGCCAGGCTGGTCTTGAACTCCTAACCCCAGGTGATTGTCTCCTCCTGGCCTCCCAAAGTGCTGGGATTACCGGCGTGAATCACTGCACCCGGCCAAAATCTTTGAGTTTTAAATTTCAATTATTGTAATGTTCATTTCTAGAGCCTCTATTTGGTTATTTTACAAATTCACTATGTCACTTTTCATAGCTTTTATGTTCACTGGTGTTACTTTAAGCTTGTATTTTTACTTTTTTAAGACATCGGAAGCATAATTGTTTTACAGACTGTGTCTGCTAATTCCAATATACGAAATTTTTTGTGGTATGCTTCTGTTGTTTCTGTCTGTTTTTTCTCATGGTGTCTTTCTTGTGTGTGCCTAGTTTTCTTTGTGTGTTAGTCATAGTGTTTGAAAAATTAAAGTGCGAGGATAATTTAAAGCATGGATGAAGCTACCTTTCCCCAGAGAGCATTATTTTGTTTGTTTGTTTGTTTCTATCACATATTCTGATGTACTGTCTGGACCCACCTTAACCCAAGCCTGAGTTTCCCTGGGAGATCTGAGTCCTTCAAACCCAGGCTGTAGTTTCTCAGGAGGGCTGGTCTACTTCTGGTTACCTTCTCCCTGAGGATGTAGCCCTTGTGGTTCCAGATAATTGTAACGAGAATCATATATCTATATAATATACATATATACATATTATATGTAATATATAAAATACATTACATATAATATATAAAATATATTATATACAATATAGTAAATATATTATATATAATATAGTAAATATATTATATATAATATAGTAAATATATTATATCTAATATAGTAAATATATTATATATAATATATTATATTATATATAAAATACATATAATATATAAATATATAAAATACATATAATATAATACATATAAAAATTATATATAAAATAATAATATTATATATATAATACTATATAAATACCATATATAATTATATTTATATATAAAATAATGATATATAAATATATAGCGCAATCACGGCTTACTGCAGCTCAGATGATCCTCCCACCTCAGCCTCCCGAGTAGCTGGGACTTCAGTCATGCACCACCATGCCCGGCTAATTTTTGTATTCTTTTGTAGAGATGGAGTCTTGCCATGTTGCCCAACCTGGTTTCGAACTCCTGGGCTCAAATGATCCACCCGCCCTGGCTCCCAAAGTGCTGGGACCACAGGCATGAGCCACCGTGCCCAACCACGAGACTTCCACATTCCGTGGGTCCTGGGCTTTTATTTCCATCCCCTTTGTCCTTCACAGATCGGAGAGGAATGGCTCCTCCAGGCTTGGAATAGCTCGTTAGGCAAAAGTGGCTCCATGTTTATGCCTTTCTCTAAGTTCTTGTTTTTCCTTCTGGTCTGGTTTAAAGATTTCTTACTCTTTGATAAGCTTTTCATGCTTTGAAAAAAATATGTATTAGATTGAGATATTTCAACTTTTAAAGTTATCTTCAGCTACAATGCTGGTCACAATAACCTAGTCCACCATGACCAGAAGTCTGACTTACTTTTCTAAACAGTAAATCTGGCCACAATTCTCCCCCACTGAGAAGCCTTGAGGGGTGCCTGCTGTCTTCCAATAAAGACCCCACTCTTGACTGGGTCTCCCAAGGTCCTGGAGGATCTGGGCCTGACCACCACCTCCTGCAAGCTCACCTCTCGGCTCCCCTCCCTGGTGCAGTCTGCTTCCATGACACTGAGCTGCTCTGGTCCCTGAAGGCCACTCACCTCTGGAGGTAGACAGGCGCTATTTGGTTCTTTCAGACTGAGGCACTTTTCCCTACCTCTTGGTCGGCTAAGTTCTCTTTGCCTTCTAGGTCTCCTGTTAGATACCACCTTCTCCAGGAAGCCTGCCCTGATTGCCCCACCCCAAAAACCCCTTGCTAGGTCACATGTCTCTTCTGGGCTCCCACAGTTCCCCATACATCCTCCACTACAGCACTGACTACATTGGACTGTAACTGCCTGCTTCTGTTAGACTGTGGGCTCAGCCAGTATTTGTTGAATAAATGAATGAATGGGTGGACAGATGGGTGGTTGGCTTCTCACTCTTCCCTGACATTGTCAGTTGTCTGTCTCTTGGGACCCATCTCCTACCCACCACCTGAACTAGCAGTGCCTGATGAGAAGGCCTGTCCTTCTCTCATCCCCCTCTACCTCCCCTGCCCAGTCCTTTGCACAGAGTGGCTCAAAGCCCCTTCTAGCACATACTTCCCTGACCCCTAAATCAAGAACTGGGGGCTGTAGGTCCCAGGAAGAGGAAAATATACAAGACAAGGCAGAGTCTTAATTCAAATCCGTGAGAGCTCCATTTCCTGCAAAATTCATACTTGTGCACACAAACTCCAAAACCGCCTGGCAAGAGAAGGCAAGATGGGAGGTGTCCAGGACAGCGATGATGTCCAAGGGGGCTGTGTCTCTGACTTGGGCTAGGATCCCTCGCTGTGGGCCTGTGCCTCAGTCTACCCATCTGGAAGGCAGGGGAAACCATGTGATCTCCCTGACAGCACTGATGGGGTGGGGCAGATGGGGCATTCTCACCAGCTTTTACTGACTGCTTTCCCTAGCATATGTCCCTCCGCCCACGTTCCAACCCCTCTGCCTTTGCTGACGCTGTGCCCCTCTCCAGAAAACCCTTTCCCTCCCCTCACAAGTCACAGCCACCTCCTCCTTCAAGACCAAGCTCTGCCTCTCCTGTACAGCGGGTGCTGACCGCCCTGGCCCATGCAGGCCCTGGCCAGCATCACCCTCCACAGGGTTGGTGGTTTGGAGCCTTGATTGAGCACCACCTGTATGAAGGGCCTGAGATGGGTACATGGCATTGAGTGAGACCTGCAAGGCCCCAGTTCTCCTGCTCTTGGGGTGTGTCCCAGACTCGCCAGGGAAGCGGGAGGGTTCTCACAAGGGCTGATGGCTCAGCTGGCCTCTTGGCAGTTCCCATCTCCCCTGATCCCTGGCTGTCACTCAGAGGTGGCTGGTGGGACTCAAAGGGTAGGGGAGGTGGCAGAGGAGCAGGTTTTCTTACTAACATTTGCAGGAGTGATGATAACGTCCCCAAATATTGTAAGGTGCCTTAATATACAGAAAATGTTTCCCGTATACCTGGTCACAATTACGGAAGACAAGGTGGGGCTGGGGGCTGGTTATTTTACAGATGAGGAGACTGGAGACCAGAGAGGGACCGTGACTGCCCAAGGTCACATAGATCTTTGGCCTCACTTGACCCAACATTCATTCACAGCCTGAGCGCCGCTCCACGGAGCTCCTGGACAGATCTGCGCGTCCCCTCCTGGGAGTCCCATCCACTGGAGCTCTGCGCAGAGTAGGGGCGACACTGGACCCTGTATGCTGGTTGGGAGGGGAACTGGAAGAGTGGGCTTCATTCCACGTGTAGGGGGAGCCCCCAAAGAGTCTGTAGCCAAGGAAGTGACAGGGTCTGATTTGCTTTCAGAGGATCTCTGAGGCTACTGGGAGGAGAAGGCATGGAGCTGGGTGAGAACGGAGGCAGGGAGGCCTAGGAGGGGCTGGCGGTGATGAGGCTGGGGTTGCGGAGGAGGCCACACGAAGGGAGACAAAGGGAGGCATTTGGGAAGCATCCAGAAGTCGGGTGGATGGGACCTGGTAACAGGTGGGAGCCAGGGGCTGAGAGGCAGGGAGGACTCAAGGGTCTGTAAGGACAGCTGAGGGAGGACGGGTGTTATTTGCAGATTGGAGGAGCCCTGGAGGAGGAGCCAGTCTGTCTGGGGTGCAGGAGGGCAGGGCGACAAAGATCCAGTTTTGGCCAAGGTGCCTTTGGGCCATGAGTGGGGACATGCAGTGTCAGTGAGGGTGGCTGGGGTTTCGGGGCAGCCATGACCCAGTCGAAGCCCCTCCCCGGCCCCTGGCCTCCAGCAACATCAGAACTTGTGGCCTGTTCCTTGGGGCCTCGGGAACACGCAGATCTCATTCCCCACCCCAGTTTCTCTGGAAGGAAAACACCCAGGGCCTCGGTGGAACTGGCATTAATTTCCCTGTTCGGCTCATCATTCCATCATCACGAGCGAGCCAAACAGATGACCATTTCGTCATTGCGTCTGCCCATGCAGGGCTTCCGTAATCTGATCACTTAATCACATGCTTATTCCATGAGGACGGAGGCACGGGCAAGCTCTGGGGCCCACTCCTTGGGCAGCGCATTTTGGACCAAGTCCCTTAGCGTTCCTGGCTGCCTCCGTTTCTCTGCCCGCCTTGGGAATCCAGACAGCCTCATGGCAAGAGGAGATGAGGCAGTGGTTGCAGAAGAGGCTGATCTGTCAGCCACAGCAGCCACGAGGTGCTGGCAAGCTGTCTGCAGCCTGTGCTGCTAGGAGGCAGAAGCTTCAGCAGCTTGTCCTCTTTGTGGCCTAACACACGCTGCCCGTCTCCCCACTTGCATGGAAGCCGCAGGAGGACAGGCAGTTTGTCTATTTGGTTCATCAGTGCCAGGGACAGTGCCTGGGACAGTGCCTGGCACATGAGGGAGCTTAGGGGGAGTTTATCGAAATTTCCCATTTGTCTTTTTGTTTTATTTTTAAGACAGTGTCTCGCTCTGTCGCCCAGGCTGGAGTTCAGTGGTGTGATCTCAACTCACTGCAACCTCCGCCTCCTGGATTCAAGCAATTCTCTGCCTCAGCCTCCCAAGTAGTTGGGACTACAGACACACGCCACCACACCCAGCTAATTTTTTTTTTTTTAAGAGATGGGGTTTTACCATGTTGGCCAGGCCGGTCTCGAACTCCTGGCCTCAAGTGATCCACCTGCCTTGGCCTCCCAAACTGCTAGGATTATAGGCGTGAGCCACCAAGCCGGGCCATGGCCCCATTTGTCTTAAATCCAGTTCTGGGACCTTCTGCTTCTTTCTATGTAGGACCCTAGGGCTATGAACAGCTGCTGGCCACCCACCTTTCCATAAAACAGGGCTAATGACAAGGATTCCCAGGCAGGACTGTTGTGTGGATGAAATGTGATCATCCACGTGGCACCCCCAGCATGTACCTGGCACACTGCAAGTGCTCACTGCTGTCTGCCATTGGTATGATGTGGAGGTTTACTCCCCTATCTAAATTTCAGTGAGGCTTCAGGCTGACCATGTCAGAGCTGAGCCTCAGTTCCCCTTTATAAGATGAGATGTGATGTGGCCCCCACCAGGCGTTGGAGGGATTCTGGAAGACACACAGAAGCCCATTAGCAAATGCTTGGATGTGAAGGGGAAGCACATTTCCTACTGGGATTTGCAGGCTTGATGGTAATATTCTTTTTTATTGTTTGTTTTTGAGACGGAGTCTCGCTCTGTTGCCCAGGCCGGGGTGCAGTGGTGTGGTCTCTGCTCACTGCAACTTCTGCCTCCTGGTTTCAAGCAATTCTCCTGCCTTAGCCTCCCAAGTAGCTGGGATTATAGGCGCTCGCCACCATACCCAACTAATTTTTGTATTTTTAGTAGAGACGGGGTTTCACCATGTTGGTCAGGCTGGTCTCAAACTCCTGACCTCAAGTGATCCACCTGCCTCGGCCTCCCGAAGTGCTGGGATTACAGGCGTGAGCCACCGCGCCTGGCCAACATTCTTGCACATTGTAAAGTGCTTTAAAATACAGTAAGTGGCCAGCGTGGTGGCTCACATTTGTAATCCCAGCACTTTGGGAGGCTGAGGTGGGCGGATCACCTGAGGTCAGAAGTCCGAGACCAACCTGACCAACATGGAGAAACCCCCTCTCTACTAAAAATACAAAATTAGCCTGGCATGATGACACATGCTGGTAATCCCAGTTACTCGGGAGGCTGAGGCAGGAGAATCATTTGAACCCGGGAGGTGGAGGTTGCCGTGAGCTGAGATCACGCCATTGCACTCCAGCCTGGGCAATAAGAGCAAAACTCTGTCTCAAACAAAACAAAACAAAACAAAACAAAACAAAACAAAACAAAACAAAACAAAACAAAACAAAACAAAACAACAAAAAGAGATCAGTAAGTGCTTCCATATCTGATCTCAGTTATGGCGGACAAGGTGAGGTTGATCATTTTACAGTTGAGGAGAATCAAGTCCAGAGAGGGACAATGACTCTCCAAGGTCACACAGCCAGCGGGTATGCTAGAAGCCACCTCTTCTGCCCACCTCCCCCGCCAAATGGGGCAGCAGGAAGGAGAGGACCAGGGGAGGGTGGACATGGCCGGAAGCTCCAGAAATGTCTCCAGCTGCGGAAAGAAAATTCAACCATTATTCTGGACAGAGACCTGGCGGCTGCAACTGCTTCCTCTTCTTTCCTCACCTCCTACATCCAAACCAGGACCCACTGGCTCTGTCCACATCAGTCCACATGCCTCTCCATGCCCGTGGCCCCCATGCAGGCTGGGTCGTCACCATCTCCCTGCTGGAGGACTTCACAGGGCAGCTGAGCAGTGCCCCTGCTCAAACGCCAAGGCCCTGACTCATCCCTCCTGCTTCCACCCTGGGTCCCCGGCATGCATGATCGGGCCTGCTCCCTCCTGGCCTCATCTCCCCCAACCTGCACCCCGGCTCACTGAATTCCAGCCATACTGGCCTTTGGGCTAGCTCCCAACTCAGGGTTCCGTGCTGGTGGTTCCTCCACCTGGGATGCTTCTCTGTGTGCTCCGTATAGCTGGCTCCTTCTCAACCTTCAGTTCTCTGTTGAAATGTTGCCTCCTTAGAGGGTACCTCTCCAATCAACCTATTTAAAGGAGATCCCTTCTGTTACATTTTTCTTCCTGTATTTTCATCTGCAGCGATTCTTGCCACTGGTAACCCTCCTTTCCTCCCCTCCTCTGTCTTGTCTTGTTCAGGAACTGCCTCTCTGCTGGGGAGCACCTTCCAGAGAGGCAGGGACCTGGGACATCTTTGTCATTTGGGGAATCTTTCTTTGCACCGGCCAGGCATTTAGTAGCTGCTCAGTGGATATTTTTTATTATATTTATTTATTTTTAAATTTAAAAATTTTAATTTTTTTTGAAGATGGAGTCTTGCTCTGTCGCCCAGGCTGGAGTGCAGTGGCACGATCTCGGCTCACTGCAACCTCTGCTTCCCGGGTTCAAGCAATTCTCCTGCCTCAGCCTCCCGACTAGCTGGGACTACGGGCGTGTGCTACCACGCCTGGCTAATTCTTGTATTTTCAGTAGAGATGGGGTTTCATTGGTTACGAACTCCTGATCTGCTGGCCTACGGCCTCCCAAAGTGCTGGGATTACAGGTGTGAGCCACCGTGCCCGGTCAATATTTTTTAGATAAAATAATGTATTCATCCGTAAGTAGTGATAACCCACAGCTGCGTGGGGTTGTTCTGAGCTTTCTGTGGATGATGCCTGAGGCCACTCCACATGTAGCTTCTGGCACAGAGCAGGGGCTTACAGATGGTGGCACGGGTCACCCCCGGGATGGGAGTGGATGGGATGCAGGGGCCTGGGTCCCGGTCTCTACCATGCCTGGCACAGCTGCACGGAAATCTGCCGAATGCTTGAATGAGAAATTTACAGGACGGAGAAACAGGGGTTAGTCATTGTCCTCCACTATTGCTTTTGTTGCCTAGGAACCCTCTACCCCCACCCTCAGAGGTGAGTGACTTTGTGGAGTGAGGAACAAGGAGTGAGTGACCCAGAAAGTAGAACAGGCGCCCCGGGAAGGCAGAGGGACAGAGGGAGGCGCGGGAGGGCGCTATCTGTGGGATCCAGAGCTGGAGGAGGTGCCGGCTTCCTGGTTGGGTGGAATTCAGATTCACAAAGATTCCCCTGGTATCCGCAACTTACAGAAGGAGTTTAAGATAAGGAGACGCGAACTCCTGCACATAGCTCCAAACATCAGCCGAAGGATGGGGGAGATGGAACCTAACGGCAGCTTGGCTGGAAGCTCCAGGGGACTTGGATTGGCTCCGGCTTCGTATGGGTCTCCAGGGGTCCCCAGATGACCCCTGAGCCCATAAGAGCTGCCTGGTATAGGATCTCTGGGGGTGCTTGGGATCTGAACTGTAGATCCTTTAAAAAAATACATTTAAAATTTTAATTAAAAAAAAAAAAAGAGACAGTGTCTCACTGTGTTGCCCAGGCTGGTCTCGAACCCCTGGGTCCAAACGATCTTCCCGTTTTGGCCTCCCAAGGTACTGGTATTACAGGCATGAGCCGCCTCACCCGGCCTGAACTGTAGATCCCTAGAGCCTGATATGGTGCTTTAGTCACCAATGCAGATTCTGCTTCACCGAGATCCTGACCCTTGTCCTCCTGTCCTGGGCCCCTCTAGGGGAACAGGGTGGGAATGCTTTGGGACATCCACCTGGGCTCCATCCTCCTCATCCCAAGGTGAAACTACTTGAACTTTCCAAGAGGGTCAGGGTTTGGAGAGAAGGGTGTAGCCCAGCAGGCAGGAGAAATGACCCTGGTTCAAATCCCATCTCCACCACTTCCTAGCTGTTGAACCTTAGACAAACAGCTCAACTTCTCTGGGTCTCAGTTTTCTCTTCTGTAAAATGGGGATACTGATTGTTCCTCCCTAATGTCGTGGTGGGGACTCCACGAGGCAACATCTCTGGACTGTGTGGCATGACTCTCGGCCTCTGGAGCCGCATTTGGGCCCTGGGATGCCTTCTGAGCTGACAAAGTTCTTGCCCTGGTGGAGGCATGGGGGGCTTCCTGTTTTAAGCTGGGTCCTACATCGTGAGGGATGCAGCAATCACAGGCACTCAGGAGTGCCACCATCACACCAGCAGCAGCCGTGTAAATGGTGGCAAGAGTGACAGTGACAATAAGGCAATGAGAATCAGCATTGACAGAGTGCCCAGACCCTGCTTCACGCTGCTCTGAGCACCTTCCAAGGCTCATCCACGTCACCCTTACCAAGGATCTGGGAGGTGGATTTTGTCACTCTTCTTGTTTCACAGACAGAAAAGTCACACTCAGGGAGCTGAAGTGACTTCCTCAAGGGCACCCTGTTGGGACTCAGTGGTGGCGGCTCCAACCCAGAAGTCTGGCTTGCAAGTCTGTGCCCTCAACCTCCCTACCGGGCTGCCTGCTTTTTGTCCACCCTGTTCCTCCTACCTGAGCTAATGTCAACTGTTCTTCCTTCCTTTTTCATGGGCATTTTGCCACAGAGGGGGATGGAGGTGAGGGTGTGGGTAGTAAACTACAGGGAACTGACATGGGTGGGGCCCTCTGTGACACTGGGCTCCCCATATTTGTTCTGCCTGATTGAGGGCCTTCTAAGGCTGTAGGGGTTAATGGGGACAGGACTGACTAGCAGTGGGGCTTGGTATTCCCTGCTGAACTGACTTGTCTCAAATCACCCAGACCCTTCAAGTCCAACTCAAGTTTTGATGTTTCTGTGAACTTCGTCCCTGCAGGCCTCCCTGACGAGGCCATCCCTCTTATCTTCCCTATCCTAGGGCTAAGAAAAGAGTCAGGGCTTTGGAGTCTGTGGGGTCTTGATATGGTTTGGCTGTGTCCCCACCAAAATCTCATCTTGAATTGTAGCTCCCACAGTCCCCACGTGTCATGGGAGGGACCCTTTGGGAGGTATTTGAATCACGAGGGTGAGTTTTTCCTACGCCGTTCTCATGATAGTGAATAATAAGTCTCACGAGAGCTGATGGTTTTATAAAGGGCAGTTCTCCTGCACAAGCTCTCTTGCCTGCCACCATGTAAGACGTGCCTTTGCTCCCTTGCCTTCTGCCATGATTGTGAGGTCTCCCCAGCCATGTGGAACTGTGAGTCCATTAAACCTCTTTTTCTTTATAAACTTTTTACTTTATAAATTCTACCCAGTCTCGGATATGTCTTTATTAGCAGTGTAGAAATGGACTAATACAGGTCTGGATTAAAATTCTGCCTGTGTGCATCAATTAAAAAATCCACAGTTAATATTATACTTAATGGTGAATGACTGAAAACTTTCCCCTTAAGATCAGGAACAAAACAGGGATGCCCACTCTTTCCACTTCTGTCCAACAATGTACCAAAGGTTCTAGCTAGGACAGTTTGGCAAGAAAAATAAATAAAAGTTGTCCAGATTAGGAAGAAAAAAGTAAAATGATCTCTATTCACAGATAACATGATCTTGTATATAGAAAATCATAAGGAATACACACACACACGCACACACACACACACACAGATTAGAACTAATTAATGTATTTTGCAATGTTACAGGATACAAGATCAATATATAAAAATGGATTATATTTCTATATACTAGCAATGAATACTCCAAAAATGAAATTAAGAAAACAACTCAATTTGCATCAGCATCAAAAACAACAAAGTACTCAGGAATAAATTTGACAAAAGAAGTGTAAGATTTGTATGCAACATTGTTGAGAGAAATTTAAAGAAACCAGGCATGGTGGCTCATGCCTGTAATCCCAGCACTTTGGGAGGCAGAGGTGGGAGGATTGCTTGAGCCCAGGAGTTCAAGACCAGCCTGGGCAACATAAGGAGAACTCGTCTCTACAAAACAAAAAAAATTAGCCAGGCATGGTGGCGTGTGCCTATGATCCCAGCTACTTGGAGGCTGAGGTGGGAAGATCACTTGAGCCTGGTAGGTTGAGGCTGCAGTGAGCTGTGATTGTGTCCCTGCACTTCATCTTGGGCAACAGGGTGAGACTGTGTCTCAAAAAAAAAAAAAAAAAAAAGAAATGAAAAGAAGACCTAATTAAACAGAAAGACACCCTGTGTTCATGGATTAGAAGACTTAATATCACTAAAATGGCAATACCAACCAAACTGATTTACAGATTCAATTCAATCCCTATCAAAATTCCAGTTGGCTTTTTGCAGAAATTGACAAGCTGGTCCTAAAATTTACATGGAAATGCAAGAGACCCAGAATAGCCAGACAATCTTGAAAAAGAACAAAATTGGAGAACTCACACTTTCTCATTTCAAAACTTACTACACAGCTATAGTAATGAGACTGTGTGGTGCTGGCGTAAGAATAGCCTATAGATCAATGGAATAGAACTGGGAGTCCAGAAATAGACCTGTACATTTATGTTCAATTGATTCTCGACAAGGGTGCCAAGACCATTTAATGGGGGGAAAGAACAGATTTTTCTATCCTTTGGACAATTGTATATACAAATCAAAGGAAGGAAACTGAATCCTGACCTCACACCATATACAGAACTTAACTCAAAATGGGTCATAGACTTAAATGTAAGAGCTAAAACTATAAAACTCTTGGATAAAAATAAAGGAGTAATGGCTGGGCACAGTGACTCATGCTTGTCATCCCAGCACTTTGGGAGGCTGAGGCGGGCGGATCACCTGAAGTCAGGAGTTCGAGACCATCCTGGCCAACATGGTGAAACCCTGTCTCTACTAAAAATACAAAAATTAGCAGGGTGTGGTGGCAGGCACCTGTAATCCCAGCTGCTCGGGAGGCTGAGGCAGGAGAATCGCTTGAACTTGGGAGGCGGAGTTTGTAGTGAGCTGAGATCACAGCACTGTACTCCAGCATGGGTGACAGAGCAAGACTCTCTCTCTCTCTCTCAGATATATATATATACATTTGAGTAAATCTTTGTGACCTCGGATTAGGCATATGACACCAAAAGCACATAGACAAAACATAAATAGAAAAATGGACTTCATCAAATTTAAAAATGTTTGTGTTTCAAAAGACATCAAGAAAGTGAAAAAGATAAACCATGGAATGGGGAGAAAATTTTGCAAATCACATATCTGACAAGGGACTTATATCTAGAATACGTAAGGAACTCTTACAACTCACTAATAGAAGACAATCCAATTTAAAAATGAGGAAAGGATTTGAATACACATTCCTCCAAAGGAGACATACAAATTTCAATAAGCACATGAACATCAACACCATTAGTCATTAGGGAAATGCAGCTCAAAACCACAATGAGATGCCACTTCACCTTTATGGGATGATGGACAAAAACAAGTGTTGATGAGGCTGTCGAGAAATGGGAACCCTAAAGCATTGCTGGTAGGATTGTAAAATGGTGCAGTTACTTTGAAAAATAGCTTGGCAGTTCCCCAAAATGTTAAATATGGTGTTACTATGACCCAGCAATTCTACTCCTAGGTATATACCCAAGAGAACTGAAAACATATAGTCACACAAACACTTATGCACATTATAAGCATTTTATCTTTATTTTTATTTTTGTTTTGAGATGGAGTTTCGCTCTTGTCACCCAGGCTGGAGTGCAATGGTGCGATCTCAGCTCACTGCAACCTCTGCCTCCTGGGTTCAAGCGATTCTCCTGTCTCAGCCTCCAAGTAGCTGGGATTACAGGCATGCGCCACCACACCCGGCTAATTTTTGTATTTTTAGTAGAGTCGGGGTTTCTCCATATTGGCCAGGCTGGTCTCGAACTCCTGACCTCAGGTGATCCATCCGTCTCACCCTCCCAAAGTGCTGAGATTACAGACGTGAGCCATCTTGCCTGGCCAAGCATTTAAATACTTACAGCAGCTTTATTCATAATCACCAAAAGATGGAAACAATTCAAATGCCCATCACCTGACGGATGGATAAATAAAATGTGGTGTATCCTACAATGGAATATTTTTTGGCAATAAAAAAGAATGAAGTATTGATACACGGTATGACATGGACGAACCTTGAAAACATGGCGCTAAGTTACAGCAGTTAGACACAAAGGCCACATTTCCTGTGATTTCATTGATATGAGATGTTCAGAACAGGCAAATCCATAGAGGGAGAGAGAGGACAGATTAGTTGTTGCCAGGGGCTGGCAGGAGGGCAGGATGGGGAGTGACTGTTAATGGGTAAGAAGTTTCTTTTGGGGGAGAAAAAAATATTCTGAAATTTGACAGTGGAAATGGTTGCACAGCTCTGTGAGTAGACTAAAAACCATTGAGTTGTACACTTTAAAAGGGCGAATTGGAGGCAGGCAGATTGCTTGAGTCCAGGAGTTTGAGACCAGCCTGGACAACATGATGCATGGTGAAACCCTGTCTCTCCAAAAAAAAAAAAAACAAAAAACAAAAAACAAAAATAGCCAGATGTGGGGGAACATGCCTGTAGTCCCAGCTACTCAGGAGGCAGAGGTGGGAGGATCACTTGAGCCCAGGAGGTTGAGGCTGCAGGGAGCCGTGACAGCACCACTGCACGCCAGCCTGGGCGACAGAGTGAGACCTCATCTCAAAAAGAAAAAAAGGTGAATGTTATGGCATGTGAATAAGCAGTTACTCAAAAAGAAAGGGGGCTCATCTCTAACTCACAGGAAATACAGGGAGAGACAAACGAGTTAAATGACACTGCAAGGGGCTGGGTTTGGTGGCTCACGCCTGTAATCCATGTATTTTGGCAGGCCGAGGTTGGCGGATCACTTGAGGTCAGGAGTTCAAGACCAGCCTGGCCAATATGGCGAAACCCCATCTTTACTAAAAATACAAAAATTAGCCGGGTGTGGTGGAGTGTGCCTGTAGTGCCTGCCCAGCATGGGGGCTGAGGCAGGAGAATCGCTTGAACCCAGGAAGTGGAGGTTGCAGTGAGCCAAAATTGCAAATTGCATCACTGCACTGTAGCCTGGGTGACGGAGTGAGACTTCTCAAAAAAAAAAAAAGACACAGTGAGGAAGCAAATAGACCAATCCAGGTTGTGGACATTTGTAGGACACTGGCCCCCGTTTCTTCAATAAATCGATGGCATGAAATGGAAAACTTAAAAAAGTAATAGGACATAGCAACCACATGCCACGTGGAGATCTTACCTGCATCCTAACTTGAACAAATCACCTGGGAAATGACCCTGATGAGAATATCTGGGAAATTAGATGACGCCCTGGGTATCACTTGATCCCATGGAGAAGCTGGAATGAGAATCCCAGCCTACCGGATGCTGATCCCTGGCTCTCACCTCCTTGTGTCCCTGTGGACATGGTGGCTGCACCCAGCATTTGACGTGTGTGTGTGTGTTTGTGTGAGTGTGAGCTGGGGAGGGTGAGTTCACCTCTCTGAGGCCAGCCGAGGCCCGTCCCGAGGTGAAAACTGTTTTCCTCTTGCAAGGGCACAGTGGACACTGGAATGTCCTTTGAGCTGGCCACAGCTGTCACACAGGGCCTCAGTCCATGCCGAAGCCTCCACCTCTGTCCCAGGTCACCCTCTGCCCCCCTACTCCGGATGTCCAGGAGCCAGCCTCAGCAGCCCAGGCAGCTGGACAATGGGGCCTTTGGAGGCTGGGCCAGGCCTGTGCCTCAGCTGTGGGCTGTGGCTGAGGCCACCACAGAAGGCTGCTTGTGGCCGGGCCGGGTGGCAGCCAGAAATAGGTCCCGCTGGGCGCTGACTCCTGCGGCCCCGCCCTGGGCTAGGCCTGGGAACGTGGGTATTTGTGGAGCTGATGGGAGGAGACCTTCATCAGGAAAGCGGGTCTATTTTGGGGCCTTGGGGAAGCGTGTTAGAAAAGGGGCCCCAGCCTTTAGCGTTTACCCTGAGCCCCTGCCTTTCATGCACAGGCTCCTGAACCTCCCGGGGTTGAAATCCTGGCTCTACCAGGCTAGCTTTGTGCCCTACGTGCTGTATGGTCAGTCACTCCACTCTGAGCCTCGCTCTGCTCATCTGTGTGATGGGGACGAATCTCGACAGCTCCTTCATGGAGAAGATGCGGGCACAGCACCTGGCACAGTCTGTGCTCACCAGGTGCCTGAGGTCATTGGGCTTCCCCTCCGCCTTCCTCCCCTCCGCCCTGGCTGGGGGCTGCTCCTACTGTTGTGGTCTCTCCCAGCTCCCGGGCTGGCTCTGCAGGGCCCTGGAAGGTGGTTTGGGGCGCACACTAGCCTCACCGTTGTTTGGGGAGATGGAAGCGCAGAAGACCTGGCAGAGCCTTGCAAGTCCCTTGCAGCTGGGCGGCCCCTCCCCTCCCGGCTGGCTCCCTGGTTATCCACAGCCTCGCGGGCTCAGCCCTGGACCGCAGCCTCCGTCCTTCCATCATGCACCGGGGCCCTGCGGGACTCATGCTCAGCGCTGGCGGTGGGAGAAATTTCAGCCGCCTCCCCCCACGAACTTCTACGTCTGCTTGTCTTGGTGATGGAACTGCTGGCGGAGGAGCTCTGCGGGTTTAGGCCCGTGGTCCGTGGGGAAATACAGACCACGGTTCAAAGCCAGAGTCAGAGGGCGGCAGGGGGCCTTGGAGAGGGAGAGAGATAGGAGTCGTGTGTAGCCAGCTCTCCTGGAAGCCGGGGGCCAGGTCTCCCCCTCCCGGCCCCTGTGTGTCCTTGAAGCTATTTTTATATGTTGCTGGAAACCAGAATGACAGCCAGAGCCAAAGCGCTAGGAGGTTTCCCGTGCACCGTGGGTCTTGCCCAGGGGACCATGGGCCATTCCCAGCAGACTGATGGAGCCAGTCCAGAAACTCCACTGTGTGGATCGGGGAGCCTGGGTCCCCCATCCCTTACCAGCTTGGAGGTCACTGGCACAAAAATGAGAAACAAGGACGTAGAGAAGCGATGGTGAGGCTGCAAGTGTTCTGGGGTCTTTGAGCCCTGCGCGAAAATCCAGTATGCTCATGGAGTTCAAAACTCGTTCATGGCTGGGTGCAGTGGCTCACACCTGTCAATCCCAGCACTTTGGGAGGCTGAGGCGGGTGGACTGCTTGAGTTCAGGAGTTCGAGACCAGTCTGGGCAACAGTGAGACCGCTCATCTCTCCAAAAATAAAAAAAAATTAGCTGGGTGTGGCGGCATGCACCTATAGTCTTAGCTACTCGGGAGGCTGAAGTGGGAGGATTGCTTGAGCCACAGGGAGGTCAAGGCTGCAGTGAGCGAGTGAGTGCACTCCAGCCTGGGCAACAGAGTGAGACCCTTTCTCAAAAAAAAAAAAAGGAATTCATTAATTCACCGCTGACCTCTTTACTCATCACATATTTAAGCAGAATCTTGTAGGTGCTGGCGGGGGTGGGGGTCACCCACAAAACTTCCAGGGCCCTGCTCTCAAGGCACTCACGAATCTGCCTGCTCCAGTCTCTGGCTCAGAACCCTCCCATGGCTGCCCATTGCCCATGGAGACAGTGGGATCTTTGTACTCTGACAGGAGCAAGTCACAGAAATGTTGCCTGCTCACCTGCACCTCATGAGAGAGAATCCTCACCTTGCCCGTTGGGATCTCCCCCACACACCCCCTTTTTCCCAGTCTGGTCAGGACCTTTCAGGGGGCGACTGAGGGGACAGGACTGGAGCAGGATGGGAGAGGCTGAGATGCGCACTTGCTGGATGAGCTCTGTGCTGTTGTTTTTGGAGGGACTCTGGAAAAAACAGAAAGAAAACAAAGAACTGGAGTCACCCAGGCTAAGCTGGATGGAATGAAGAACCGAGTGAGCAGAAAGAGGGCAGAGGACTGCAAATGGGGGTTCGGGGGGTGGCACACAGTACAAGGGTCCTGGAGGGAGAGGTGAGGGGGCTGAGAAGTCCTGCTGAGGGGTATAAATTGGACTCTCCTTAATGTGACACAAAAAATATTGAAAGTCCCTATAAAGAATGTTGGGTTGCTGCCCCGAGCTGCTTTGGTGAGACTCTGCAGAGATGGGGCCACACGGGCCCTGGAGTTACTCGAGTTACATCTGGATGGCTTGCAGGGCTTTCCATGATCTGTGGCCCACCCAGCTCTTCAGCTTTACTGCTCATCTTCTTGCCTCTTCCCTCCCCTAAATCCTCATCTAAATTCCACCTTCCAGCCTGACCTGGTTCTTCTGACCTCCCTGAGAGCATCTTGCTCCCTGCTTCCCACAGCTTTATGGTAACAACTGCCTGGGACCTGTCTCCACCCCCATCCCGTGGCTCTTGTCTGCTGGGCCCCAATTCTCCTTCCTTGGTCACCTGTTTGAAATGCACAGACTGACTATTTCTCTCTTGCTTCCTACTGTGGTATCATTTTTAGTTCCACCTTAAAAAGAAGAATATGAAATTAGTGCACAGGTAAATTTTCCTAGCCTTTTCTTAGAATAATCCAAAGAAAAAACCCAGAATATCCAGGGAAGTGAGCTTGGCTGGTCACTTTGTCTTGCTGGTTCACAATGAAACATAGTGATTCATTCATTAAACAAAAATTATTTGGTTTGGGGCCAGTGACATAAATATACTTAGTGGAACTCAAGCCTATAATCCCAACTCTAACCCCCAAACCAAATCTAAACCCAGTTCTAGCCCCAATACCAACCACAATCCTAAAGCCAACCCTAATCCCAAACCCATGCTAACCCCAATCCTAACCTCAACCCTAAATCTAATCCCAAGCCTAACCGAAACACCAAAACCAACTCTAACCCCAACCCAACTCTAAACCTAACCGAAAACTCAACTCTAACCCCAGATCCAACCCTAATTCTAACCTTCCTGTTAAAAGTCTTCCTTCCTTTCCTCCCTCCCTCCCTCCTTCTCTCTCTCTCTCTCTTTTCTTTCTTTCATGGAAATGGACTCTCTCTGTCACCCAAGCTGGAGTGCAGTGGTGTGATCATGGCTCACTGCACCTTCGAGCTCCTGGGCTCGAGCCATCCTCCCACCTCAGCCTCCTGAGTAGCTGGGACCCACAGGCATGCACCTGTGGGTCATACCTGGCTAATTTTTGTATTTTTTGTAGAGATGGGGTTCTATTATGTTGCCCAGGGTGGTCTCGAACTCCTGGGCTCAAGCAATCTGCCCATGTCGGCCTCCCAAAGCGCAGGGATTACAGGTGTGAGCCACCATGCCCAGCCTCAGCCTTCCTTTTCTTTCTTAGTGCAATGTGCAGAGTATGATGAAATGCATTTCTGATTCTAGATAGTCCAATGCCTTCAGATTGGAACCGGTAGAAGGTGAGTGAAACTGGATGGAATATCAGCCCAATCCCGGGAATCACTTTGAAAAACAGGGGTGTGTATTTTAGTTTAACTCCCCAGGAGCCTATTTTGTGGCCATTTTCAAAAATCAAGATCCTTAGTGTGACCCTATCTAACTGGCTTTCCATGGACTCCTCCCTTGCCGGCTTCTGGACACAAACATTGTCCTTGCACGCATGCCCAAGCTCCTACTGGCCTCCAGGCTCAGAGCACCCACACGCTGTTCCCTTTGCCTGGAATTCTTTTCCTCCACTCCTCACCAGGCTAACTCTGGCTCAGTCCTCAGGTCCCTCTTAAACGTCACCTCCTCAGGTAGGCCTGCCCTGCCTGGCCCTCCCCCAGCTCCTTTTTATTTCCTACGTGCTCATGGCTCATGAGTTTTCCTTTCAGGGCATATATGGATATTTGTGGCTGCGTGTTTGTTTGCCTGTTTATTTCTTTAACGTCTGTCTCCCCAGCCAGACGGTGACCTCTTTCAGGACAGGAATGTTTTGTTCACAGTTGTAGCCTGGGTATCAAGCACAGTGCCTGGCACACAGCAGACTTGCAGAAAACTGTTGAATGAATGAAGGAGTGGATTTCCCACTTCTTCCTAAAAGTGAAACAGATTTCAGCTCATTGAAACTCCTGGCTAGGGGGTATTTGTTGGTCTCAGGCCCTGCTCTGGGCCCTGGGGAAGCCAGGTAAGAGGGACCCGGTCCCTTGGTGCAGCCATCTGTTTCTGCCTCCATTGAACTGTCTCAGGCTTACTTAGAGATTTTTAAGAATCCATTTTCTCATTTCAGATTCTCCTCCACGTGGAGTGGGAAGTCGGCAGGTATCATCTTCACTCCTTCACAAGATGCTTTTTCCCAGAGAGGCAAAAACGCCCGTGAGGGTGACCCGGCTGGGCGGCAAACCCTGTCCTGTCCCCAGCTCTTGGCACTGAAACTTTCTTTCTGCCCCTGCACCCAGAAATGCTCATCTGTGTCTACCTCCGGGAACTCAGCAGCCTGGATGCTGCATGGGACCCTGAGGGACTGCAGTACCATCTTCCCATTTTGTCGACAGGCACGTTGAGGCAGGTACTGGGATCAGGTTTGGGCAAATGAGCCGCTGAGAGGGTAGATTCTTCACCTACGAATGAGGTCCTTCTTTCCATAGGGGCAGGAAAAAGGCTTGTCATAAGGGTCACTGCTGTTATTGGTCACCTCTGGGTGCGAGTCCTGGGCTAATCGCATATCTTGTGGGACCCTGACAACTACCCCATTTATCAGATGAGGCAAAGCAAGGCTCAGTCACTTGCACAACGCATATCGCTAGTAAGCGTTGCTGGTGGGATCACACTCAGCACTTTATAGGCAAAGAAAATCCCAGGAGTGCCAAGGAAACGCTGTCAAGATGTTGTCAAAAATATGCGGTACGACGTCAGCCCGGTGAGCATCTTCTGCACTGCGGACCGCCCGGGGTCGGGTCACCCGGGCCCCGCCCCGAGCTTGCCGACGTATCGGCCCCGCCCCACCCTGCGCCCTCCCGGCCCCGCCTGCTCCGGGCGCGCTCGGCTCCGCCCCCACGGGCAACACGGCCTCCCATTGGCCGCGGTTTCCATGGTTACGCGGGCCGGCGGAGCTGCGGGCTCCCAGACACGTGTCCCCGGGAGCCGCCCAGAATTTGACAGGGGACCATGTGCGCGGCAGCGCGGGAGCGAGACAAAGGGCCGGGGGAGGCGGGGAACGAAGCCGGGCGGAGGGGTCCGCGTGGCCCGCGCGGGGATGGGCCCCGCGCTTCTCCTGCGAGCAGGGCACCCCCTCTTCCTTTTTATTTTGAAGGAAAGGAAAAAAGGAATTGCTACGGAAAGCGAGGTGGGAGAGGAACCCAGTCAATCTCACCTGCTCCCCTTCCTCCAGGAAGAATTGGGTACACGGGCATCTGAGAACCCGCAGGGTCTCTGCTTATGCCTCCCGGCCCTGAGTTTCTAACCCTACGTTGACCTCAGGCCTTGAAGTTTAAATTCTGTTTCTCTGGCTTGTTCTAGAACCGAAAGCTTAATAAGTGTGGTTGTTTTGATATTCGAAACATGAGACCTAAGGCATCGTGGGGGACCTCGCCTGCATCCATTCGCCTATCCATCCTACAGCAGCGACTGCACCCCTGATTGTGATGACAAATACACCCCCATCCCTGGGCTCCGTGCCCACTGCTGGGTTGGGCTGCTCCCTCAGGTGCGGCAGCCAGAGGAGGTGTGGACTCCCATCCCACGCGTTTATCCTCCTGCAGCCTCTTGAGCTTGGTGGCAAAGCCGTCCTTCCAGTCCCCAAGCCAGATGTCCTTGATGCCCTTTCTCCCAGCCCCATCCCCATCGCCAGTTGTATCAGTTTTCTATTGCTACTGTAACAAATCACTACAAATTGAGTGGCTTAAAACAACATACATCTACTCTCTCACAGTTCTACAGGTCAGAAATCTGACATGGTCTCAGAGGGCTAAATTCAAGGTATCTGCAGGACAGTGTTCCTGCTGGAGGCTCTTGAGGGAGAATCGGTTTCCTTGCCTTTTCCAAGTATAGAGGCCGCCCACATTGGCCCCCTTCCGTCTTCAAAGCCAGCAATAGCTCCGACTCTTTCCTCCCTAGCATCGCTGTGACGCTGACTCTCCTGCCTCCCTCTTCCACATTTAAGAACCTTGTGATTACATTGGTCCTCCCAGATAATCCAGAATAATCTCCCCATCGCAAAACCAGCTGATTAGCAACCTCAATTCCACCTGCAACCTTAATTCTCCCCTGTCATGAAATATAAGAAGGAGATCCATATGTTCCGGGGATTGGGATGCAGACATTTTAGAGGCATTGTTCTGCCGACCACGCCATCCTGACAGTTTTACCTCTGGAATCTCTGCAGTCCACCTCCGCCTCGCCATTCCTGCACCACTCCCTTTCTGGTTACCCGCTATTCTCCCAAGATGCCTTTAGTAGCACCTATCCACTGTCGTCATCTCTCTAACCTCCCTCTGTCCACAGTCCCCTGGGCCCCCACTCCAAGACAAAGATGCAGATGTCGCTACTTCCATGGCACTGTCATCTGCAAGGGAGCATCCTAACTCTCCTTGGACACACACAGGCCCTCAACCTGTCCTACCCCATTGGTTCCTCCGGATCCATGACCCCTCCCACCCTCTGCCTCACACCCCGTGCTCCCTTAATACTAAATCACTTCTGGTTCTCTTAAGATCCTGGGGCATTTGGTTCTTCCTGGCCTTGGCCTGTGTGGCTCCCATTCTCTGAACTGTCCTGCCCACCTTATTCGCCTCCCCCAGGAAGCCTCCCTGACCCCCCAGACCCTTTCATTGCCCTCCCCTGGAACAGAAATGTGCTTTTCACTGACTGGATTGGCCCAAAGAGATCTGAACTTGAGGCTGCCACCTCATGTCACTGAGAACCCTCTGGGGTGGGCACTGTGCCTTGCTTGCCTCTTTGGTCATAGTGCCCAGTATGAAATTGGTCACAAAGTAGGTGCTCAATGAACTCAAATTGAACTAAACTCAAGGACTTGGTGGGGGGGTGGTGGTGGTGAGAAGATCAGCTGGGCTGTTTGGGGAAGTAAAGGATAAAGTTGGATGGAAAAGCACGAGGACCTTGGCTCTGTTTCTGGTTCTTGGAGTGGAATAATAATGACAGCGACACCACCGGTGGCTGGCCCCAAAGGCCGTCCCATGCCAGGCATACGCTAAGTGCTTTATGAGAACATTATCGATCAGTTCTCACAACAGCCTTAAGAGGTACCAACTCTTATCAGCATCCCCATTTTAGAGATGAGGGCCCTGAGGCTAGGCCACGAAGCTATCTTGATCTTGGCTGTCCCTGATTG
The DNA here is from genome assembly GCF_009828535.3 of Hylobates moloch. Classification (NCBI taxonomy): domain Eukaryota; kingdom Metazoa; phylum Chordata; class Mammalia; order Primates; family Hylobatidae; genus Hylobates; species Hylobates moloch. Next base: position 101,453,573 of record NW_026652285.1, read on the forward strand.
GAGGGTGGTGGGAGTTGGGGACAGGTGGCTCTGGCAGGGACCTGCAGGGAGGTTGCAGCTGGCCTGGCCTCTGGAAACAGCCACCTTCATGCTCTTCCTCGAAGTCTCTTTTCTTTTTTTTTTTTTTTTGAGACAGAGTCTTGCTCTGTGACCTAGGCTGGAGTCCAGTGGCATGATCTCAGCTCACTGCAACCTCCACCTCCCAGGTTCAAACGATTCTCCTGCCTCAGCCTCCCAAGTAGCTAGGACTACAGGCGCCCGCCACCACACTTGGCTAATTTTTGTATTTTTAGTAGAGATGGGGTTTCACCATGTTAGCCAAGATGGTCTCAATCTCCTGACCTCATGGTCTGCACCCCTTGACCTCCCAAAGTGCTGGGATTACAGGTGTGAGCCACCGCACCCAGCCCCCAAAGCCTCTTCTTTCCTCGCTTCCTGTTCTCTGTCCTCATTATTCCACCAGCCTATTGTCATTTTTTCCCCTTCCCAGCCTGCCCAGCCAGGATGTGCGGCAGGAGGTTCATTTTTGAAAGTATAAGAAGCGCCGCCGGGAGTGAGTGTCTCACGGGGACAGAGTGTGCATTTGGGAAGATGAGACGGTTCTGGAGATGGATGGTGGAGATGGTTACACAACAACGTGAATATGCTTAAAGCCACTGAATGGAACACGTACAAATGACAAAAATGGTAACTTTCTGGTATGGATATTTTACCACAATAAAAAAAATTGCTAAAAAAATTGTAAAGAAAAAGTGCTTTGTGTTTGCCGAACTTTTGAGGATGGGCCGCCCACTGCACATTTGCCGTTTCCCAAGCGCCTCCCACGGGCCAGGCCACGCACTTCCTCCTTTCATTCTGGAAACAAGCTTGAGGAGAGAGGTGGCCTCCGCCTTGCAGATGAGACTGAGGTTCGGAGCCTGGCAGGGGCAAGGCTGTCTTTGCAAACCCAGCAGGCCTCTCTCTGGTTCTAAGGAGCCCGGCAGGGACGGGGTAGGAATTTGGGCTCAAAATGGGCCTCTGGGCTGCGGAATCTTGAGCAAATTGCTTCCCGTCACTGATCTTCCTCTTCTGACTATTGGGGACAATAACAGTGTCCTCCCTCATGCAGGGGGAGGATTTGCTGAGATGTCGGAAGGTCCTAGCACAGCACCTTGGCCACCAACAAAAATGAAATTCTCCTCAGAGCTCTCCACGATGCCTCCCTTGCTGTCCAGAGGACAGAGGGCTGGAGGTAAGGTCAGGAGACCCGTGTCAGGGTCTCAGCCCTGAGGCTGACTTTGTCTGTGACCTTGGGGAAGTCCCCTCCCTTCCCTGGTCCTCAGGCTGCCCTCTGTAAGTTAGGAGAGTGGGTAGAGTCAGCAGGGCTCTCTGGTTCTGGTTTTCTGGGGTTTCTCCCGTAATCCTGGCCCTGTCCAGAATCAATGTCCTCTCTCCCACCTGCTCTCTGGGTGGAGGGGTCTGGGCCCATCTCCAGTTCCACCTTTGCCCTCCACCCCGTCTTCTCAGGAGCGTCTAACCCCCAAGCAAGAGGAAAGGGAGGGGAAGGCGAAGGCAGCAGAGTTCTTGATCCCAGGGTATGAGTCGCTGCCGGACACCCAGACCTGGCTTCTGACAGAAACGCCAGCAGGAATTCCCCGCACCTCCAGTGTGAATCCTGTCCGGCTTCCTGCCATTGGCTTGAATTGTTGCCTGGTAACTCTAGGTGTAAATCACCCCTTCCCCCAAACTACATGCTTTTTTTTTTTTTTTTTTTTCCTGAGATGGAGTTTCGCTCTTGGTGCTCAGGCTGGCGTGCAATGGTGTGATCTTGGCTCACTGCAACCTCTGCCTCCTGGGTTCAAGCGATTCTCCTGCCTTAACCTCCCAGTAGCTGGGATTACAGGCATGTGCCACCAGGCCCGGCTAATTTTTGTATTTTTAGTAGAGATGTGGTTTCGCCATGTTGGCCAGGCTGGTCTCAAACTCTTGACGACAAGGGATCTGCCCACCTTGGCCTCCCAAAGTGCCGGGATTACAGGCGTGAGCCACTGTGCCTGGCCTCCCCACAACTACATGTAAGTTTCAGGATCTCAGAGACACACTTCCTTTTGCCTGTCTCTTCTACCATCTCCACAGGGCTGGGTCAGGGGGGCGCTCCCCAGATATCCCACAGTTTTAGGGGGCCATTTAGCTGGGATCCTGGACACTGGGAGCAAGAAAAAGAGAAAAATGGTGATTCCGAACTATAGGCTTCTGGAGGAAGAAGACGTGCAGGGGAAGGCAGGCAAGGTCAGCACTCTGGGGGCTCCAGCAGATGCCAGGATGGTGCACACTGAGTGCCTGGCACATGAGGGCTTAGTGACAGGACCTGGGCTATGGTGGTCACTGGTAAGTCATAATATTAAAAAACCCTAATGGGACATCCACAGTTGCTGGATGGAGAAAGGTAAGCATTTGGAGACATTTGACCACGATGGTAATTTTCACACTAGGTGATGCTTTAGGGGTGATCACTGCATTTGAGGCACTGTGCTGAGCACTGACAGTCAAATCTCGTTTACATCTTAGAATGAGGCACAGACTGTTGGCTTCTCCATTTTACCGATGGAGACTGTATTAGTCTGTTCTCACATTACTGTAAAGAACTACCTGAGACTGGGTAATTTATAAAGAAAAGAGGTTTAATTGGCTCATGGTTCTGTGTAATTTACAAAGAAAAGAGGTTTAATTGATTCATGATTCTGAAGGCTATATAGAAAGCATGGCTGGGGAGGCCTCAGGAAACTTGCAGTAATGGTGGGAGGCGAAGGGGAAGCAGGCACACTTACCTGGCTGGAGAGGGGAGAGGTACCGCCTACTTTTAAACAACCAGATCTCGTGAGAACTCACTCACTCTCATAAGAACAGCAAGGGGGAAGTCAGCTCCATGATCAAAACATCCCCCACCAGGTCCCTCCTCCAACACTGGGGACTACAATTTGACATGAGATTTGGGTGGGGACAGAAATCCAAACTGTATCAGAGACACTAAGGCTTGGGGGAAGCTGTGCCCAGGGTCACACAGTTGGTAATGATGCAGGGCAGGTGAGCCCCCAGATTGGGGCTTAGCCCTGGAGGGTTCTTGGCTTTGCCCAGGAAAGAACTCAAGGGTGAGCCGCTGGTGTTAGGCAGCAGCTTGTATTGAGGTGGCTGTGCACAGCAGCAGCAGAGGTTCTGCTCTTAGTGGAGCAGAGCTCCCCCATGGGCAGTGTGCCCAGAGTAGCAGCTCAGAGGCTGTTCTGCACTCATATTTATGACACCCACTTTTATTTTATTTTATTTTACTTATTTTAAGGTGGAGTCTCGCTCTGTCACCCAGTCTGGAGTGAAGTGGCACGATCTTGGCTCACTGCAACCTCCACCTCCCCAGTTCCAGTGATTCTCTTGCCTCAGCCTCCCAAGTAGCTGAGATTACAGGCACCCATCACCACTCCCAGCTAACTTTTGTATCTTTAGTAAAGATGGGGTTTCACCATGTCGGCCAGGCTGGTCTCGAACTCCTGACCTCAGGTGATCTGCCTGTCTTTGGCCTCCCAAAGTGCTGGGATTGCAGGTGTGAGCCACTGTGCCCGTCCAATATACCCACTTTTAATTATTTGCAAATCAAGGGGTAGATTATGCAGCGATTTTGAGAAAAAGGGTGGTAACTTCCCAATGATTGGGTTGTTGCCACGGAAAGGGGCAGTAACTGCCAGGTGTTGCCATGGCAATGGTAAACTGACATGGCACACAGGTGGGCATGTCTTACAGAGAAGTGCTTTTGTCCCTTCCCTGTTTTGTCTAGTTCTCGATTTGGTCAGGTGTTTGAGCCCCACCTCAGAGTCCAGTCCTGCCTCCTACCTCACGAAATGGCTGAGATTGAGAGACACATGTGGGCTGGGATTGAGGAAGACCCAGAATTAGGGAGTAATGGGGTTTGGGGAGGGCAGTTTACTGCCCAGGCTTGGTGGGGGTGGTGGGGAGTTGGTGTTCAGTCTGGCAGGTGAGGAGCAGCCACAGGGGGCCAGGGACAGGGGAGCTTCCGAAATCACACAGATGAGAAACACTACTGAACAGACTTCTCCAGCCCTGACCAGACCTCAGCTCAGCGGGCGCTGAAATGACAATAGGTCCTATGAAGGAAGCTCTAAATCAGCTTTCAAGCAAGAAAGGGAGGCCCCTGCACTTCCATCTCATCCAGCCTACTTCTATTTATTTATTTATTTATTTGAGAGGGAGTCTCTGTCGCCCAGGCTGGAGTGCAGTGGCGAGATCTAGGCTCACTACAACCTCTGCCTCCCGGGTTCAAGTAATTCTCCTGACTCAGCTTCCCCAGTAGCTGGGACTACAGACATGGGCCACCACGCCTGGGTAATTTTTGTATTTTTAGTAGAGATGGGGTTTTGCCATGTTGGCCAGGCGGGTCTCAAACTCCTGACCTCAGGTGATCCACCTGCCTCTGCCTTCCAAAGTGCTAGGATTACAGTCACGAGCCACTGCACCTCGTCCACCAGCCTCCTTCTAGAGCTGAAACTGACAATGAGAAAATGTGGGCCTTCATCAGAAAATCCATTCATTCATATTCTCATTCATTCACTATCTACTAAGCAACACTCTGTGCCAGGCACTGTTCTTGCTCTGAAACACAGCAGGAAAAAGGGACAAAACTTCCTGCCATCATGGCCTCTATGTTCTAGTGGAGGGAGATGGACAGTAAGTGAAAAACTGTGTACGTTATATACTTTATTAGAGGTGACAGATACTATACAATGGAGAAAAATAAAGATGGGGAGGGCAGACAGAGTCCCAGGAAAGGTGGTTTGTGATATAAAATAAGGGGGATGGGCATGGTGGCTCACAAATGGGGCATGGGCAAGATGAGCCTGGAGTTGACGGGGAAGGGTGGGACAGAGGTGTCAGCATGGGAGTCACAGTTCCAGAGGTGCCATTGCTGCCACCAGTCGGGACGAGACCACCTAGGCTGGGAGGGAGAAGAGGAGGGGCCTGTATCCGTCTCCCAGGGCTGCTGTGACACAGTGTCACAAACTGGGTGGCTTCAGACAACAGGAGTTTATTGTCTCACAGTTCAGGATGCCAGAAGTCCGACGCCGAGGTATCAGCAGTGCTGTGCTCCCTCTGAGGCTCTGGCTGGAGCTGACCCTTGCCTCTTCCCAACTCCTGGAGGTGGCCGGCCATCCTTGGTGTCCTTGGCTTCAGCGTCGTCACGTCCTGTTCTCCCGTCATGTCTCGGTCCTCTTGTAATAAGGACGCCAGGTATATTGGATTAAAGGTGCACCCTGCTCAGGTAGGACCTCATCTTAACTGGTAATGACCTTATTTCCACATAAGGTCGAATTCTGAGTTACTGGAGGTAGGATTTCAACACATCTTTTTTATTGTTTTATTTCTATTTAAAGAAATGTTTAGGTTATACCTTTTTTTTTTTTTTTTTTTTTTTTTTTTTTTTTTTTTTTTTTTTTTTTGAGACGGAGTCTCCCTCTGTCGCTCAGGCTGGAGTGCAGTGGCCCGATCTTGGCTCACTGCAAACTCTGTCTCCCGGGTTCACGCCATTCTCCTGCCTCAGCCTCCCGCGTAGCTGGGACTACAGGCGCCTGCCACCATGCCCGGCTAATTTTTTGTGTTTTTAGTAGAGATGGGGTTTCACCGTGTTAGCCAGGATGGTCTCGATCTCCTGACCCCGTGATCCGCCCTCCTCGGCCTCTAAAGTGCTGGGATTACAGGCGTGAGCCACTACGCCCGGCTAGGTTATACTTTAAAATTTTATTTTTATTTTGTACTTATTTATTTTTGAGACAGTGTCTTGCTCTGTTGCCCAGGCTGGAATGCAGTGGCATGATCTTGGCTCATTGCAACCTCCACCTCCTGGGCTCAAGCGATTCTTGTGCCTCAGCCTCCCAAGCAGCTGGGATTACAGGTGCGTGCCACCATGCCAGGTTAATTTTTGTATTTTTTTTTTTTTTTTTAGCAGAGACGGGCTTTCACTATGCTGCTCAGGCTGGTCTCAAACTCCTGGCCTCAAGTGATCTGTCTGTCTCAGCCTCCCAAAGTGCTGGGATTACAGGCATGAGCCGTTATGCCTGGCTTCGGTTATCCTTTTTTATGTGGTGAAAAAAGTACACAACCATAAAATATACCATCTTCACCATTTAAACAAAAAATTGTTTGAGACAGGTTCTCGCTATGTTGCCCAAGCAGGAGTACAGTGGCTATTTGCAGGCGTGATCATGGCTCACTGCAGCCTCCAACTCCTAGGCTCACGCGATCCTCCTGTCTCAGCCTCCTGAGTAGCTGGGACTACAGTGTGTGACACTGAGCCTGGCTCCATCTTCACCATTTTCTAGTGTGTAGTGCAGTGGCATTAAGAACATTAACATTCTCTGCAGCCATCACCACCATCCGTCTCCAGAAGCTTTTCATCTTCCTGAACTGAAACACTGTACCCAGTGAACACTAGCTCCTTATTCTCCCCTGCCCTAGCCCTAGGCAGCTACCATTCTGGTTTCTAGCTCTATGAATCTGACTGCTCTAGGGACCTCATATAAATGGAGTCATATGGTCTTTGTTTTTTTGTGTGTCTGGCTTATTTCTCTTAGCATAATGTCCCCAAGGTCAGTCCACACTGTAGCAAGAGTCAGAATTCCCTTCCTTTTAAGGGCCCTGTGATATTCATCAATGACATATCCTTTCCAAGGACACGAGTCAACTCGTAACAGTGCCCAAGGCCTGAGTCTAGGTCATTTCAAGGATTTTAGAGGCCATAGACATGGGGAGAAACGAACCAGCCAAGAAGCTTGAGGAAGCGTGGCGGTGAGGTTGGAGGGGAAAGAATCATGAGTGCCTGCAGTGGGTATCGAGGCAGAGGGAGTGATGCCAGGGCCACAGCCTGCTGAGGGTCAGGGAAGAGGAGGCTGGAGATCGACCATCGGATGAGCAGTGGGAAGGCCATTGATGAGCTTCACAAGAGCAATGTTGGTGGACAGAGGGTGTGGCGCCTGTCTGGAGTGGGTTCTGGGAGCCTGGGATGAGAAGAAGCAGACACAACAGGTAGAGAACTCTCTCCCTCTCTCTTTTCTTTTAGAGACAGGGTTTTGCTCTGTCACCCAGGCTGGAGAGCAGTGGTGCCATCATAGCTCACTGCAGCCTCAAACTCCGGGGCTCAAGCAATCCTCCTACCTTGGCCTCCCAAAATGCTGGGATTACAGGGGTGAGCCACTGCACCTGGCCAACTCTTTTGATCAATGTTGCCATAAAGGGGAGCAGAGAGATGGGGTGATGGCCGGAGAGAGGCGTGCAGTCAGAGGCTTTGCGAGGGTAGGAGTGGCCGCGGCCCTTCTGGATGCTGGTGGGAACTGTGCCTCAGGGATGGGACTGCGGGTGATGCGGGACAGAGCGGGGCTGGAGCTCCTCCTCCAGGGGAGTTGGGATCTGGTGCAAGACAGGGTTGCCTGGGGGCCTGAGTGTCGATGTCTGGAAGCAGGAAGGTGGCTGAGGGACAGGCCCAGGTGCCCAGCGGTAGAAGCCGAGGTGACCGTCCCTGGGTTTTCTCCTTCTTGTCTCTGTCCCTCTGAAATAAAAAGCAGGGTCGCCAGGTGAGAGAGAGTCAGAGAGATGGTGTGGGTGGGCGAGGGATGAGGAGGAGGGCCAGACTTGTGGCCCAGGAGGGGGCAAGTAGATGGGCAGGGAAGGAGGTTTGACCGATGGAAATCATGCCGGCTGTGCACCTGCTCTGTGCCAGGAGTCATGCCAACGGCACTTCCAGGTTTTCTCATTTAATTCTCCCAGCTCTGTATGTGGCGTCTGTCATTTTTATTTTCCATTTTACAGAGGTGGAGACTTTAAGGCTGAGGAAGGTGCCGTGGTCTGAATGGGTGTGCCCCTCAGATACATGAGTTGAAACCTAACCCCTAAGGTGGTGGCATGAGGAGGTGGGGCCTTTGGGGGTGACCTGGTCATGGGGGTGGAGCCCTCAGGAATGGGGTTCCTGCCCTTATAGAAGAGGCCCCAGAGAACCGTCTTGTCCCTTCCGTGTGAGGATGCAGAGATGCGGTGCTGTCTATGAATCAGAAAGTGACCCTCCGCAGACGCTGAATCTGCTGGTGCCTTAATCTTGGACTTTCAGCCTCTAGAACTGTGAGAAATCAATCTCTGTTGTTTTTCTTTCCTTTTTTTCTTTTTTGAGACAGGGTCTCACTCTGTCCCCCAGGCTGGAGTGCCTGGCACAATCACGGCTCACTGTAGCCTCAACCTTCCAGGCTCAGATGATCCTCAGACTCCTGAGTAGCTGGGACCGCAAGTGTGCACCACCACACCTGGTTGATCTGATTTTGTTTTTCATGTTTTGTATAGAAAGGGTCTTGCTGTGTTGCCCAGGCTGGTCTCCAACTCCTGGGCTCAAGTGAGCCTCCCGAAGTGTTGGGATTACAGGCATGAGCCACTTTGCCCGGCCTAATCTCTGTTGTGTTTTATTTTTATTTTAATTTTTTTCCCTTTTACTACATATGTAACAAAACTGCATTAATCTCTGTATTTTATAAGCTACCTAGTTTATGGTATTTGTCTCAGCAGTCCAAACAGACTAGCATAGAAGGTGATACAACTTTTCTTCGATTATATAACCTGTAAGACTGACCACTGAACAATCCTGTCCAAATCCCAGAAGAAGCCTGAAGACTATTTTTTCAATTATAAAATTACAGTTTTCCCTCTCTATAAAAGTACTAAATGTTTATTTCAGAAAATTAAAAAATTCAAAGTAAGGTAAATATGAAAAAAATGCAAATGCTTATCGTTTCACCACCCAGGAATAATGACTGTTAAATGGGGTGATTTCCTTGCAGTAATGTTTTCTATACATATTAACTGGCAGACGTGATGCTGTGTGTTCAGCAAATCCTGTTTCCCTTCTTCTCCGACATGCAGCTAGACTACATTTCCCAGCCTCCCCTGCAAGGAGAGTGTCACATGACTGAGTTTGACCAATGGAATGTGGGAGAAGGTAATGTCCCTTACTTATCAGCCTGTTCCATAAAATCTTCTATTACTCCTTCAAGTTCTCTCTTCTTTGGATGCTCTCAGGATGGGATGGATGCTCTCAGGATGGGAAGGACCCAGGGAAGGACCCAGTGAAGGACTCTAACACCCTAGTGAACAGCCAAGCTGCTAGATGGAAGAAACCGGGGTTCACAAATGGCCCGGTAGAGTCAAGACTCTTCCCATCCCCTGCTGCCCCACATTTGACAGTGTCTTGGGGAGAAATGAACCTTAGTTGTGTTAAGCCACTGAACTCTGGGAGTTGTTGGTTAAAGCAGTTAGCTTTACACAGCAACATCACGTAAATATTGGAATCATATTACAGATACCCTTTTTGGCAGGCCAGGGGCGGTGGCTCATGCCTGTAATTCCAGCACTTGAGACCAGGAGTTCGAGACCAGTCTGGCCAACATGGCAATACCCCATCTCTACTAAAAATACAAAAATTAGCCAGGCCTGATGGCACGTGCCTGTAATTTCAGCTACTTGGGAGGCTGAGGCACAAGAATCACTTGAATCCGGGAGGTGGAGGTTGCAGTAAGCTGAGATCACACCACCATACTCCAGCCTGGGTGACAAAATGAGACTCTGTCTCAAAAAAAAAAAAAAAAAAAGATACCCTTTTAGGCTGATTTATTATTATTGTTACTATAACTTACCATTTATCACAACCTTTCACCATATTATTAAATCACTTTTTTTTTTTGAGACAGAGTCTTGCTCTGTTGCCCAGGCTGAAGTGCAGTGGTGCAATCTCTGCTCACTGCAACCTCCACCTCCCGGGCTCAGGTGATCCTCCCACCTCCACCTACCAAGTAGCTGGGACTACAGGTGCCTGCCACCATGCCCAACTAGTTTTTGTGTTTATTTATGTATTTATTTACTTATTTTTTGAGATGGAGTTTCACTCTTGTTGCCCAGGCTGCAGTGCAATGGCGTGATCTTGGCTCACTGAAATCTCTGCCTCCCAGGTTTAAGTGATTCTCTTGCCTCAGCCTCCGGAGTAGCTGGGATTACAGGCATGCGCCACCACGCCCGGCTAATTTTGTGTTTTTAGTAAAGACAGGGTTTCTCCATGTTGGTCAGCCTGGTCTCAAACTTCCAATAACAGGTGATCCACCTGCCTCGGCCTCCCAAAGTGCTGGGATTACAGGCATGAGCCACTGCGCTCGGCCTAATTTTTGTATTTTTAGTAGAGATGGGGTCTCACCATGTTGGCCAGGCTGGTCTTGAACTCTTGGCCTCAAGTGTTCCGACTGCCTCGGCCTCCCAAATTGCTGGGATTAGAGGCGTGAGCCACCACGCTGGGCCCATATCATGAAACCACTTTTGACAGCATAATTTTAATGGTTGCATAGAAATCTGTTACCATTATTTATTTACCCAGACCCGTGTGGATATGTAGGTTGCTTCTGACATTTGTGTTTGTATGTCATGCTCCAGTGAACATCCTAGTGATCAACTGGGTGGCCCCATCCGCATATGCACCTGTGAAACCTACCTTGGTTTCCTGCCTGAGCCTCTCCTGTATCGGTGCTTAAAGGGGTGCCCTAACTCCGCAGAAACTATCAGTAGAAATGAATGTAGGGGGCCAGGTGCGGTGGCTCACGCCTGCAATCCCAGCACTTTGGGAGGCCAAGATCGGTGGATCACTTGAGGTCAGGAGTTCGAGACCAGCCTGGCCAACATGGTGAAACCCTGTCTCGAATAAAAATACAAAAATTAGCTGAGCGTGGTGGCGCGAACCTGTAATCCCAGCTGCTTGGGAGGCTGAGGCAGGAGAATCACCTGAACCTGGGAGGCAGAGGTTGTGATGAGCCGAGATTGCACCATTGCACTCCAGCCTGGGCAACAGAGTGAGACTCCATGCCAAAACAAAAAACAAAAAACAAAAGAGTGTATGGGGTGAAATGTACGTTCTTGGGTTAAGTTGTGTGAAAAGCCTGGATTTTCCAGATCTGATCTCCTTTTGCCCCTTTCCTGCTGATGTCTCGGCAGTGGGGGGAGGAGGGGTGACAAAACCGAAAGTCTCTTTTTGTTTGTAAAGTCATCTCTTACAGGCAAATATGTGGTCCGTTCAAAGCCCTATCCCTTGTAAGGGTGGTTTCTCTGCACTCGGGGGGTCTCCCTCCTGTTTCCTTTTGAAGATGGTGTCTGGCTGTGTGGAGAAGCTTGCATGGGCCGGGAAAGGAGTCTCTTGCCCTGCTTGCCACCGCTGGACCTGCTCAGGAGTGGCGGGTCTGGTCCGCCCTGGTCTCTGGGCACCGCATCCACGTTCTCTGAGGCCGGCTGGACTTTGCTTTGCCCTGAAAACTTCCAATTCACAGTCAATCTTCTTCCCATATGTTGTTTTTTTCTGTGGCTGCTCTAATAAAGTCCCACAAACCCGGTGGTTGAAAACCACAGAAATGTGTTCTCTCATAGTCCCAGAGGCCAGAAGTCTGAAATCAACGTGTGGGCAGTGCCGTGCCTCCTCTGAAACCTCTAGGGGAAGGTCCTTTCTTGCCTTTCCGGCTCTAGCCCCAGACTTACAAATGCATCTCTCCACTCTCTGCCTCCAATGTCACGTGGCATTTTCTCCTTCTTCTAAGGACACCACTCTTATTGGATTAGGCCCCACCTAATGACCTCATCTTAATTATATCTGCAAGGGCCCTATTTTCAAATAAGGTCACATTGACAGGTACTGGGGGTTAGGGCTGCAGCATATCTTTTTGGGGGACACACTTCAACCTATAAGCCCATCCCATTCAGTTCCTGGGCTTCCTCCACTCAGCTGCAAGGGTTAGGGGTTCTCTGTGAGACTGTCCTCAGCTCCTCTGCCTGGGGACTGGGGACCCTCAGTCATTTCAGTCTGCTGCAGCCTGGCCACACTGGGTGCAATGTCAGGCCTAAGGTGAGCCTTGCAGACCCCTTAGGATGCATCCTGGGGACACAGGCACCAGCTCCGATGTCCTCGGATCCCCCAAAACTATCTGAATCTTTCTACTCACACCTGACCTTCAGCCTCCCTTCCCCTCCTCCTGCCCTGAAAGGGTCTTCCACTCCCGGCTGCTGTCTAGCAGGGACTCTCCTTTTGTCACAGCCCCCTTCTTCCCTAGTCAGGGATGCAGATGGTATCCACACGGCTCTTCATGGGACCAAACGCTTCATGGTTTAAGTTTTATGGTAGGGGAGATGCTGGGGAGAGAGAAAATGTACTGAATTAGCAACAGGGGAAACACAGCAGGAAACATTTCCAAAATTCTATGCCTGTTGAAATGATTTCGATGTTGAGCCCTATTTGCCTTGACCTTTTTTCTTGTGTGTGTGTGTGTGTGTTTTTTTTCTTGAGATGAAGTCTTGCTCTGTTGCCCAGGCTGGAGTGCAGTGATGTGATCTCAGTTCACTGCAACCTCCACCTCCCGGGTTCAAGCAATTCTCCTGCCTCAGTCTCCTGAGTAGCTGGGATTACAGGCATGCACCACCACATCATGCTAATGTTTGTATTTTTAGTAGAGACCGGGTTTCACCCTGTTGGCCAGGCTGTTCTTGAACTCCTGACCTCAGTGATCCGCCCATCTTGGCCTCCCAAAGTGCTGGGATTACAGGGGTGAGCCACCGCACCCGGCCTTGCCTTGACATTTGATAGGCTAAACAAGGCAAACCCTGGCCTTATTTCCTCCCCCAGCCCAGTTACCCACTCAGCCAGCCCAGCCATGCTTCCCAGTCAGTCTCCCACTGCTCCCGGCCTCTTCTGGCCCCTTGGCACACGTTCTCATTTTCTGGAACACTCTTCCCCTACCCCCTCCCCTGGGCAATTCCTCCTCATGCTTTGGGTCCCAGCTTGTACAATACTTCATTGGAGAAGCTGTCCCCCATGCCCCAGACACATGACCTCCACCATGGGCTGCCTAACACACCCACTGCACTTGTGCCTGCGTGTTTTACATTTGTGACCCTCAGCGGACCACAGGCTCCATGAGGGGAGGGACCATGTCTATTTCCTTCACCTCTGCTGTTCCTACTACTGGCACTTGGTAGCGAGGTAGGGTGGGACTGGACTCTGGAGGCAGACCTTGGACACTGGACCAAATTGAGGACTAGCTAAAACAAGCCTGGGGTGGAAGCACCTCTTCATAAGGCCTGCCCACCAGTGTGCCATGCCAGTTTACCACTGGCATGGCAACACCCAGAAGTGACTGCCCTTTCCATGGCAACAGCCCAATGATCTGGAAGTTACCACCCTTTTCCTAGAAATTTCTGCATGAACTGTCCCTTAATTTGCATATAATTAAAGGTGGGTATCAATATGAGTGCAGAATTGGCTCTGAGCTGCCACTCTGGGCACACAGCCCATGGGGGAGCCCTGCTCTGCAGGGAGCAGTTCCTCCACTGGGCTAGGCATGGCCGCTTTAATACAAGCTGGTGTCTAACACCACCAGCTCACCCTTACATTCTTTCCTGGGTGAAGCCAAGAACCCTCCCAGGTTAAGCCCCAATTTTGGGGCTCACCTGCCCTGCATCAGTAGGAACCCACCAAGTGTGGGAAGAGGGAATGGAAGCCAGCGGAAGTGATGCCATCATTTTCTATGATGCTGACTCTGTGAAAGTGCCGACATGCAACTGTTGTCGACCTACAAACATGGCGACTGCTTATGATCAAAGCCCTCCTCAAGTCCCCACTTTTGGTAGACCCCCATCACTTGGTGATGGTCAGCTCGTCTGCTGCGGTGGGGGGAGGCTGCAGATGGTCTGTCATTTACTGGGAATCTCCTTTCTCCTCTCGAGTTGACAACCGACCCTCTCAGGCTCAGCCAGTTCTACCTTGGGTGAGAGCGTGAGTGTGCGATGAAGTAGCTCCCATGGTTTAGCTAGCTGCTCTCCACACCCTCCCTCCACACCCTGCTGAGTTTGCTTCATGCATCTTGTCTTAGAGCAGCTTGGAGACTGACCACTATTTGAGCCAGTGTGAGCAGCGGTTAAGAGCAATGGATTTGGCGTCAAACAGCCCCCAGCACGGGGCCTGGCACACAGTAGGTGTTCAATAAATGCTGATGGAATGATGAAAAACAAATTGAGATTTGTGTCACAGCTCTGCTACTTACTGGCTTTGAGACCTTGGGCAAGTGACACATGCTGTCTGAGCTCAGCTCCTCTCGTGGTATCCAGAGACCCCTGAGGTCAGCCTCACCCAGACACCTTCCCAGCCTCATCTCTGACTGCACTCCTGTGCTTCAGCCAAACACACCACTTGCTGTTTCTGCTCCAGCCTCACCCGTCTTCCAGGCTCCTTGCTCCTTTCAAGCCGGCCCTTGCACCTGGACCGATTTTTACCAAATGAGGTGATGTGTGTCAAAGCACATTGGCGATGGATGGCTACTATCAAAAAAACAGAAAATAGCAAGTGTTGATGAGGATGTGGAGAAATTGGAACTCTCGGGTATTGCTGGTGGGAACGAAAGTGGTGCAGCCGCCGTGGAAAACAGCATGGCAGTTCCTCAAAAAAAGTAAAAATAGAATTACCATATGATCTAGCATTTCTACTTCTGGGTATATACTCAGAAGAATTGAAAGCAGGGTCTCAAAGAGAGATTTATGCACCCATCATCATAGCAGCGTTATTCACAATAGCCAAAAGGTGGAAGCATCAATGGGCGAATGGATAAGCAAAATGTGGTGTAGACACGCAAGGGACTCGGATTCAGCCTTAAAGAGGAAGGAGGTTCTGACACACATTGCAGTGTGGAAGAACCTTGAGGATATTATGCTAGTGAAATAAGCCAGCCCCAAAAAGTTAAATGCTGTATGATTCCACTTACACAAAATACTTAGGGTCGTCATAATCATAGAGACAGAGAGTGGAAGGTGGTTGCCAGGGGCTGGAGGGAGCGGGTAAGGGGAGTGAGTGTTTACTGGGGACAGAATCATACTATAAAGATGAAAACTTTGTAGAATGAAGATGGTGATGCTCGCACAACCACGCGCATGTATGATGCCACTGGACTGTACATGGAAAATGCCTGCAACGGTAAATCACGTGTTATGTGAATTTTACAAGTAAAAAAAGAAAACTTTGATAATTGCCTGTGCCAGAAGCCACCGTGCCCTGGCTTAGCGGGACAGAGGAGCCAGCCCCTGGGAACAGACTCCTACCCTTGAGAAAAGGCTAAGACCCCTGTGATGGGCTCTCCCCAGGCTCCCCTTGCTGTAGCCTGGCCTTGCCTCTTGGTTCCCTGAATCTTCCTTCCTCTCTTTCTTCTTTTCTTTTCTTCTTTCTTTCTTTCTTTCTTTCTTTTCTTTCTTTCTTCCTTTCTTTCTTTCTTTCTTTCTTCCTTTCTTTCTTTCTTTCCTTTTTTTCTTTCTTTCCTTCCTTCTCTCTTTTCTTTCCTTCCTACCTTCCTTCCTTCCTCTTTCTTTCTTTTTATCTTTCTTTCTTTCTCTTTCTCTCTCCTTCCTTCCTTCCTTCTTTCCTTTCCTTCCTTCCTTTCCTTCCTTTCCTTCCTTTCCTTCCTTCCTTCCTTCCTCCCTTCCTCCCTTTCCTTCCTTCCCTTCCTTTCCTTCCTTCCTTCCTTCCTCCCTTTCCTTCCTTCCCTTCCTTCCTTCCTTCCTTCCTTCCTTCCTTCCTTTCCTTCCTTCCTTCCTTTCTCTCTCTCTCTCTCTTTCTTTCGGTCATGCTCTGTCACTCAGGCTGGAGTGCAGGGGCACAATCACAGCACACTGCCATCTTGACTTCCTGGGCTCAAGCAATCTTCCCACCTCAGCCTCCTAAGCAGCTGGGACCACAGGTACATGCCACCATGCCCAGCTAATTTTTGCATTTTTTGTAAAGATGAGGTCTCACTGTGTTGCCCAGGCTGGTCTCAAACTCCTGAGCTCAAGCGATCCTCTAGTCTTGGCCTCCCAAAGTGCTGAGATTACAGGTGTGAGCCCCTACATCTGGTCTGAAATCTTCTTCACCCTTCCCCCCACCCCTATGTCAGCCCCTACCTCAACGGCCACTTCCATGATACACCCTGGGTCCTGGCTCGGTCAGTCACACCCTCCCATCTGCCATTTCCGCCTGAAGCTTCCCATCTCGGAGCACTGTCTCTTGTCTTTCCACACATTCCCTCTGTGACCTCAACTCTGATCTTTCTTTGCGTCTTGCCATCTGCCCCCAGGGCACATTCCTTGTCCTTCACCTCCCGTGTCCTCTGCTTACTGGGGTTCCAGCCTCATTGTCTGCTGCAGATGCCCTCAGTCTCCCTGCCCTCCCCCTCCTCCATCCACCCGGCAGAACCCCTGTCCCAGTTGAGTTCTGGGTGCTGTTCAGTGTGCTCTGACATCCTAGCAGCGGAGCCCTGGATAAAGCCACCTGATGGCACAGCCAGCTTTATCTCATGACCTTGACCTGCAGCAAACATTTGTGCTGTCCAGCAATCCTCTGTGTTCCCCTGGTCAGCTTGCAGCCCCTGTCTCCCAGACCACAACTTCTCTCTCTCCCCAAACCTCCAATACCCCACCCTCCCTCAGCCCTCATTCTCACTCTCGGATGGTAGGTTGGTTTTTTTTTTTTTTTTTTTTTTGAGGCAGGCTCTCGCTATGTTGCTGAGGCTGGAGTACAGTGGTGTGATCACGGTTCACTGCAGCCTCAAACTTCTAGGCTAAACTGATCCTCCCTCCTCATCCTTCTGAGTAGCTGGGGCTACAGGTACATGACACCACACCTGGCTTTTTTTTCTTTTTCTTTTTTGTAGAGACAGGGTCTCCCTATATTGCTCAGGCTGGCCTCAAACTCCTGAGCTCAAGAGATCCTCCTGCCTTGGCCTCCCAGAACGCTGGGATTACAGGCATGAGCTTCACTGAAAACACAGAGGCAATCAGAGGCATTTCTGGCCCTGCACTCACCAGCCTCCCTGGGTGTCCCCCTGGGCAGCTGCCCCTCCTCTCATGCCCGTCAGCTGTCCCTCCTCTCATGCCCGTCAGCTGTCCCTCCTCTCATGCCCATCAGGTCCTTCCCTGCGCAGGCCCTGTGCACCTCGCTTCCTTTCCACCTTCTCCTGGCTTCCCTCCACATGGCCCCATCTCTCCTGCATCACCAGCTGTTTCCTCTCCTGGGTCAGCCCCATCAGCATGCCACAAACATGCAGGAATGCCCCCAGATTGTAAGAAGCCACCCTCTGACCCCACAATCCCCTTTAGCTTCCACCCTGCTTATCCGATCCCCTTCCAGCACATTCCCTTGGAATGGTGGTCTCTGTGCTGTCTCTCCACTCCTCCCCCGACCCCCATCATCCCCTGGGCCCACGAAAGTTGGGCTCCCAGCCCTGCCATTCCACCCGAACAGCTCTCGCCAAGGTCAGCATTGACCATCACAGTCCTCCACCTGCCAGCAGCCTCGGACGTGGCCGCTCACTCCTTCTGTCTAACACACCCTTCTCCTGGCCCCAGGACATGGTTTTGCCTCCCCCTTTGCCTCCCTGCCTCTCATTTGCTCCTCCTGTCCCGGGGAACCTGCCTGCCCGCCCTCTTACTGGGAGAGCTCTTCCATCCCAGGCGCTGGGTCCCAGGTTCCTCCCCGAAGTCTGGCCCCTTCTCTGACCTTTAGGCCTGCACTCCCAAAGAACGGGCTCCTCGATCCTCAAACTTAATGTTTCCCAAACCCCATCTGCCCCACCGATAAGCTTGAAACCTGCTCCTCCCACAGCAAATGGCAACTGCCTGCTCTGCTTCCTCAGGTCAAAGCTCTTGGAGTGGCCCTCGACCCCCACCTCTCCATTACATCCACGTGATGGGTTGCCGTTTTTTTTTTTTTGAGACAGGGTCTCACTCTGTCACCCAGGCTGGGGTACAGTGGCGCAATCATAGCTAGACCAGCGATCATCTGTGCTCTCACTTTAAGACACACTTGAGGCCAGGTGTGGTGGCTCACGCCTGTAATCCTAGCACTTTGGGAGGCCGAGGCATGTGGATCACCTGAGGTCAGTTCGAGACCAGCCTGGCCGATATGGTGAAACCCTGTCTCTACTAGGCCAGGCACGGTGGCTCATGCCTGTAATCCCAGCACTTTGGGAGGCCGAGGCAGGCAGATTTGAGGTCAGGAGATTGACACCATCCTGGCTAACACTGTGAAACCCTGTCTCTACTAAAAATACAAAAAATTAGCCGGGCGTGGTGGCAGGTGCCTGTAGTCCCAGCTACTGGGGAGGCTGAGGCAGGAGAATGGCGTGAACCAGGGAGGCGGAGCTTGCAGTGAGCTGAGATCGCGCCACTGCACTCCAGCCTGGGCGATAGAGTGAGACTCCGTCTCAAAGGAAAAAAGAAAAACAAAAAACCCTGTCTCTACTAAAAATACAAAAATTAGCTGTGTGTGGAGGTACATGCTTGTAATTCTAGCTACTCGGGAGGCTGAGGCAGGAGAATCACTTGAACCTGGGAGGTGGAGGTTGCAGTGAGCCAAGATCGCCGCCAGTGCACTCCAGCCTGGGCGACAGAGCGAGACTCCGTCTCAGAAAAAAAACAAAATGAAACAAAAAAACCTCACATATTTGGCCCCTGACCCCTTTCCTGGGGGCCTGGGACCCAAGGCTAGGCCATCCTCGCTCCCCCATAAGAATGCAGCAGTTCCCCACAGTCTTCCAGCTCCACCCTTCTCCACACAGAAGCCAAAAGACCCTTTTAAAATGTAAGTCAAATCCCATCTCTTGCCAGCTCAGAACCCCCCAGGGGCTTGCAGAGAGGAAGATGCAAAGTCCTAGCTGCAGCCCACCAGGCCTGACTGACCCAGCCTCCCTGTTACATGGCTGACCCCATCATGGGCCCCAGGAGGGCAGGGCTGTGTCTGTTTGGTCGTGGGTGTCTCGGCACCCAGGCCATGCATCGGTACATATTTGATGGATGAATAAGTGACGGATGGGTGACTGCAGCTTCCGTGGGAGGCTCTGCCCTGCCTTGGAACCCAGCCCAGCCCAGCCTCCGCATTTCCCTGCCTGCCTGGGCCTGCACCTGGCCAACCCCCGCAACAACCTCCACCAGGTGTGCAGCCTTGAAAACTGTTGGTTCTGGTTGCCAACTCTCCTAGCAGAGAGGGGTGCTCCAGGGACCAAGGGTCTGTGGTACCTGAGCGAATCTCTTCTAGCTGCCCTGATCACCCTCCTGGGTCCCTCTCCTCCATTTCCCCCACCTGGTGGGTGGGGCTGAGGGAGCAGAGACCATGCCCCCAATCCAGCCACACCCTTCTTCCAGCCAACCAAGCACCAGAAAACCAAGATTTGCACAAAGAGCTGGTGGCCTGGGAGCAGGTCCCTCAGGCTCCTCACATCTGCTCTGCAGAAGGGGCAGACACTCGTCCCATTCTAGGAGTCATGCATGGTACGGAGATTAAACCCCCAGGTAACCCCCACACAGCCTTGCACAAGCCTTGCTTCTCACTTTGGACATCTACATTGCACCACTTGGGGTCGTCATTTGTAGCCAGCGAGGTGACCTGGGTAGGGGCAGGGCTGGATCTAGAACCCCCCTGTTCCTCCCCCGGGCAAGGGCCCATATTTCCTTTCCCAGTGACGCTCCCATGCCCGGAACCTTTTTGGACTCCAGCTGCAGAATGGCCGTTCATCTCGAGTTTCAACTTCCCACCTGCCCCTTTGACCTCCCCAGGCAGGGAGCAGGGGCCAGGATTGCGCTGGCTGGGCTTGTCGCTAGGGCTTGGGGGCAACTGCCCCGGTGAGAACCTGCTACGTGCCAGGTGCGCCTCTCACCCAGTCCTCGCAGCAGACCTGCATCTTCACAAATGAGAAAACAGGCCGGCGCGGTGGCTCATCCCTGTAATCCCAGCACTTTGGGAGGCCGAGGCGGGTGGATCACCTGAGGTCAGGAGTTCGAGACCAGCCTAGACAACATGGTGACACCCCGTCTCTACTAAAAATACAAAAATTAGCCGGGTGTGATGGCAGGCGCCTGTAATCCCAGCTACTCAGGAGGCTGAGGCAGGAGAATCACTTGAACCCGGGAGGCAGAGGTTGCGGTGAGCCGAGATCGCGCCACTGCACTCCAGCCTGGGCGACAAAGGGAGACTCTGTGTTAAAAAATAAATAAATAAAAGAAAAGAAAACAAAAAAGAAAGGTCCCTGGTTAGGGCCACAGGGGGATGCAGCAGGGGCCATGGCCTGGGAGGGGGTAGTGGCTGGGCGGTGCCAGGATGGAGAGATACGTCTGTCTTATAAGAGTGGGCAGACAGGTCCTTGTTCCAGGAGCTGAAATGAAACAGAACTGTGTATATATCTTCTCATCTATAGACTAAATTAAACTAACTCATAGAAATTCTCTGTTTTAAGTTTCTTTACTTAAAAGTATCGTATACGTTTAACACCTGCCAATACATGTATGTATGTGATATTCAGTAATGATCATTGCAAACTGGGCACGGTGGCTCATGCCTGTAATCCGGCACTTTGGGAGGCTGAGATGGGAGGATCACTTGAAGCCAGGAGGTTGAGGCTGCAGTGAGCTGTGATGGTGCCACTGCCCTCCAGCTTGGGTGACAGAGCAAGATCCTGTCTGTAAATAATAATAATAATTAATAGTAATAACTCCAACCACCTATACAAATTTCATCTACACATCCCAGGTATTGTGCACCCTCCATACAAATGTATGAAAATTCACAGAAAACCTGTGCTTGGTCAGTGCTATCATCAGGCCTATTTGGCAGATGCAGAAACAGGCTCACGGAAGGGAAGTCACTTGCTGAAAGCCACATGGCTGGCACGGGGTGGCACTGAGACTTGCAGCCAGATCTGGGCTGCATTAAAACCCCTGCCCCACCCATGGCCCTCTCCTGTCTCCATGTTAGCGTGGAGCCCTGAGATGTTTTAGGAGCCGGCTTTCCGATTTCCATCTGTGTTTGTGGTGATTGCCCTGATCTTTCAGGCATTCTGCCCTAGAAAGCCCCTTGGGGAGGGGACTTCCCGTTTCACCTGCTTGGACGTGGCCTTGGAGCTAAGACCGAGAGGAGTCAAGGTGGGATTCCTCGGGTGCCCTGAGGGAGTGCAATGGGATGCCTGGGGGCTGCTCCTCCAGCCTCAGACACTTCTGCCCACAGCCCCTGGCCAGGCCCTGCCTGAGCCACTGCTCTAGGCTGCAAAGGGCTGGCTCTCATCTCCTAATTCATCTTGCCAGTTGGAGCCAAGGTGGACTCTCCCCATAGACTGGGATGAGTGCCCTGTCCCAGCTGGACCTGGTGGTGGCTATGAGCCCCCTTGTGTCACCTTCTCCCCACCCAGGGCTCATCACAAGCTGCAGGGGGGTGCTCTTGGGTCTCAGGGAGCGTGGCCTGAGTCCCCTGGGGCTTCTGAGTGCATCCAGGCTGCTCTGCTGACCCTGGAAGGCAACCAGGGAAGATGTGAGGTCAGGGTAAGGGATGGGCCTCAAGAGTGGGTCATGGCCCAGCTGGGGCCTGTGTGGACAGAGGCCTCACTGTCTCCACTGCACCCAGGGAGTCCTGAGGCCAAGTGACAAATTTTCCACCTGTGACATACGCCACCAGCCTGTGTGTCTGTGCCCCAGATACAGCCAGCCAGCGCAGAGTGAGGCCTGCCCGGGCCCCATGTTGTGGGGATGTGACAGAGCTGCCAGTCCTGGTGCAGGTGAGACGTCGCCGCCATCCCAGCTGGTCTCCACCTGGAGGACAATTTGGGGACCTTCTGGCACCCTCATGCATTCCCTCCCCCTTGTTCTGCATGACTGCCCGTTTTAATTCACACATCCCTTTCTAAGACTTACAACTGCATTTCTCATCAAGGAAATTATTGGCACAGGGGATAATTGTGATCCAACTCTCCGGCTTCACTTAGAAATCGAGAGGGTGGTCAGTGGGGTCCCGCTTATGAGAAGTCCTGGATGGCAGAACAGCACTACCGACATCATGGTCCTCAGGAGGACGGTGTCCTGCCTGAGAGGCCATCGAGGGCTGGCGGAGGGGAACTGGAAGGCAGGTGGAGTTGACTGAGATGTGCCAGGTCGGGAGGGAATCCCAGGGCAGGGGGCCCTAGAGAAAGCGTGGCACATTTGTGGAGAGCGGATGGGCCATGCCGGGAGCGGAGGGCCGAGGGCTGTGGTCAGCCCGCTCCAGCAGGAGGATATGAGCCAGGCCTGTCCAGAGGGCTTCTGCAACCTCTTCTGGAATAAGGACCAGGGAGGTACCTGTTTCATGCCCAGGAGGTCATGATAGCGCCTATCAGCATCAAATGCCATCTGGTCCTCGCCTCGCAAGGAGCCCCGTCCCCTAGTTCACTGGTTTGGGGGTGCCCCTCAGGTCAGTGTTTCCCCAGTGTGGGGTGGGCACCCCTGGTGACCTAGGAGACAGTGACGTCAGGGATCACACAGCCTCATACCACACAAAGGTGATTCCCTTCTCTGTCTCAGCCCTCTGGTCCCCTGGAGGGGAAGCTGGCAACTTTCCAACCCTTTTCTATCAAAGTGCCATTGGCAGGCGACAGTAGCCAGCTAGAATAGCCTAACATGGCTTATTTTAATTGTAATTTATTTTTACTTTTACCTTCTATTTATGGCCCATGATCTTAGTTTTTTTTTTTTTTTTTTTCCACCTAACAGTAGTCACATAAAGTTCCCTTGTGTATGCATTTACCTAAGTAATGGCAGTGAATGCATTTAAAGAAAAATAGACAGCAAATAACAGAATAAGGTGCCACTGGAAGGGCCGGGTCAAGAGGAGGGGGTGGACGGACCTGTGGGTGGCACTGGCTTTTCGTAACGTAACTCAGGAATCAGGAAGTGTAGTTGACACTTGTTTTGTTATGTTTGTTCCGATGGAAAAGGAAGCTGTGGGTGGGGACACATCTGGCAGGAGGGATTTGGATCCTGCCAGCTCGTCCCTGCAACCCCCCATTCCTGTCCCCTTAAACCTGTCCACGGCTTGCAGCCCTGTGATACCTCGCCACATTCTTCGATAGAATCCGAGATAGAGGTAGAAGTCGGGGAGTACACTGTGGCTGTTGGGCAGCTTTCTGTAAAATGCTGCCTGGAGGAGCACGTGATTCCAGACCTTCCTCTCTGCAAAGAAAGTGAGGTTGACACCTACAGATGTGATTGTAACACGACTTTTAGCTCAGGTGAGTGCAGGCTTCCTCTCCTGGAGCTCTGGCTCATCCCGCCCTGAGCTCCCCAGTCCAAGGCTCTCCGGGTGCCTTGGGCAGCCTCCCTTTTGCAGGGTGGTGGGATTGGACCAGCTGCTCCCAGCTGCTGGTCTGGTCCGTTCCAACCTGGGAGGGCCTAGGTGCGCAGCAGTGACTGGCAGGCCGAGCTCCCTCCCTCCCTCTCGTTGCAGGCCTGGGGCATGGCTGGCTGTTGCCATTCATCTCGGCCTCCTGGCCCACTGAGCAGAACAAACAGAAGCTGGGCCCACCCCTGCCCTCCCCACAAAGGGTCACGGGAGCCACCGCCTGACTTTGAAGCCCACTAACTTGCGGCTGACAAGAGAAAAGGTATTTGCAATTAAGTGAAGGGTGGGAGGCAGCGGCGGGCTAGGCCTTGGGGTCACATAGCTGCAGGCACCTTGAGTGCAGCTGCCATTGGCCCCAGTCTCTTACTTTCTAGGGTTCTGCAGTGGGCCAGAGCAGGGACTATTATCATTATTTCATAACATTTCATCCTGGCTTATTTCTAGTCCCTCAAACGGTGTCCGCACAGGGTTGAACTGCCAAGGGGCCGCTGGCTTATGGTGGCTCTGGGGAGGCAGTGGTGCCCGTCACTGGCGCTGGGGAATCTTCTCTGACTTCCCTTTTCCTCCGTCTCCTCCCCAGGGCCCGGCTTTGCCTGTGCCCTTCATTTTCCTCCTCCTGTTCTGGGACTTGTGGGTGCCCCCAGAGCAAATTCCTGGGGAGCCATGCCCGGCAGGTCTAGGGGGCACTCAGGGGCTTGCATTTTGTCAGGCTCCCTCGTGGTCTGGTGGACTCTGGGGACCACATTTGGAAAAGCTGGGCCCCCCAGTTGTTGACGAGCAGACGAGGGCCTGTACTTAGGGGCCATTGTCCAGCATTTAGTGCAGAGTGACTGGAGAAATGGGAGGACCAGACCCTGTGACGGGAGTGAGGGTGGGGGGCACAAGAGGGGCTGCCACCCTCCAGGATCTCCTGGTTCACACCAGTGCCTGTGAGAGGCCCCTGGGGCCTTGTGAAAGCACAGGTGGCTGGTTGCACCCCAGGGGTTCTGATTCCCAGGACTGGCCAGGCCAGAGAATCTGAATTTCTGACAAGTTCCCGGGCAAGGCCAATGCTGCTGGCCAGGAGGACCACACTTTGAGAACCACAGGTGGACACCGGCAGCTGCAGACCCGGCCAGAACCAGGGCAGAGGCCACGCCCTCCCCATTCCTCCGGAGCTGCCTGAGCCCTTGGAGGAATGAGCAGGACCTAAACAGGAACCGCGTGATGGTATCGACCTGGCATCTGCGTGGGAGCACTGCCGACTGTCCATGCTGAGTGCAGCTTCCAGAAACACCCACAACACACACAGCCCTGCAAGGTGGGAGCTCATGTGCCCCTCATTTTACAGGCGAGAAAGCTGAAGCTCAGAGAGGGCAAGTGACCTGCATAAGGCCACACAGCCAGCGAGTCAGGGAACGGGTGGCCAAACCCAGAACTGCCCAGTTTCGCGTTCATGCCATGAGGGGTCCAACAGCTGTGGTGTCACTTCTGGTTACCTAGTCCCCGTCATTTAGAGGGGAAAGATGTGGAGAAATAGGAGTGTGTGTGGCAGGAAGGGACTGGGGGAGAGAAAAGGGCCCAGGAATCGGGTGTGCGAGGGGCATCGAAAGGAGCAGCAACCCAAAGTCATGTGGTGTGGTCCCGCTCAAGGTCATGCTCAAGGTCACGCTCAAGGTCACGCTCAAGGTCACGGGTTCACCCCAGGGATCCCGCCCCTCCCCCAGGCTTCAGGGGTCTCCTGTGGCCAGGTGATCCCCTCCCTGTCACCACCCCAGGGCACACAGTGACACCTGATATTCCACTAAACAGGACACTTCAGGGTGGAGGTGGGGCAGGGGGGTGGTGGGAGGCAGCAGTACTCAGCCTTTGCTCCCATGGGCCCAGCACCCCTGGGTGGACCTAGAGAGGCTCTGGGCACCCAGGTCTCAGGTCTGGCCTCAGAGCGGCGCTTTGGGCACCTCCTCCACATCCACACCTGCTCCGTGCACACCCGCCCCAGGTCCTGGGTCTGGCAGCATCTTGGGCTGACTGTGGAGGGGCTTTGCTGGGCTTGGCAAGTGGGCAGCAGGATGGGTAACTGCAGAGAAGAGGGCAGCGGGTGGCCTGAGGGTGGCTGGAGCAGTTCGGGAAGAGCACTGGAGCACGAGTCTCCTTTGGGAGACTCACCTTCTCTTTCTGCAAAGGGAAGTGACAGGGCTGGGTATTCTGAAGAGCACTGGTGGTCTGATGGGGTGGGGACGTGGTGGGAAGGGTCCTGGCCTGCTCTGGTCTCCAGCCTGTGTCCCAAACCCACCTCCCCTTGGAGGAGGTCCCAGGAGTCGCCAGCACCTGGTTCTGGCTGGGCTGAGAGAGGCTGTGTCTGCTGCACCTGGAGTTGCAGGGCCAGCCGCGGTCTGCGCATGTGGACCCCTCGAAGCGCAGAGGCTGACACATGGCAAGTGCTCATTAAACGTCATCTGCGTGTGATTATTAGTAATAAAATGTCTTATAAGCTGGAGGGACTGAGAAGGGCCTTCTAGGCATGACAGTTGTCTGTCTAGGTTGGGATCCTTTTCATCAGGAGGGACCTGGGAGCCAGGTACCCTTTGCTCATAGCTGGTAATGCAAAAGGCCTTGTATTTTCTCTTCCTTTCCAGGCACTGAGGCCTCTCCACAATCCCCTGTGTATTTACCTTACAGGATGTGCCCCTGTGATCACCTGCCACCTCCATGTGAAAGCATCAGCCAGGGGTCCAAGAACTTCCCTCTGGAGCCTCACACTCCCAGCGTGGCACCTGGCAGGGAACAGATTCTCTCCAAAGCTTTGTGAATGAATGAAGGATGACGTCACTAGAATCTATCCCTGTTTTATTTTTTATTTTTATTTTTTGAGACAGAGTCTCGCTCTGTTGCCCAGGCTAGAGTGTAGTGGCACAATCTCAGCTCACTGCAACCTCTGCCCCCCCGGTTCAAGTGATTCTCCTGCCTCAACCTCCTGAGTAGCTGGGATTACAGGCACCCATCACCATGCCTGGCTAATTTTTGTGTGTGTTTTTAATACAGATGGGGTTTCACCACGTTGGCCAGACTGGTCTTGAACTCCTGACCTCAGGTGATCCGCCTGCCTCGGCCTCCCAAAGTGTTGGGATTACAGGCATGAGCCACCATGCCCATGCCCATCCCCATTTTATAGACAAGGATACCAAGGCTCAGAGAGGGGAAGCCACTTGCTAAGGACACACAGGAGGAGACCTGTGAGCAGGACCTCTGGTCTGTCTGGGAGGCCACTGGGCCTCTTCCCAGAGTCTCTGCTTGGTGAGCCAGGATTTTACACCCACCTTGGGCCCAGTGGGCTGAGAGGACATGGGCTGCGGTGTCGGAAGCTGCAGAGCTGATCCCTCCTGCTTGGCTGGAGGCTTGCAGACCCGGCAGGCAGGCTCGGGAGGCAACGGGCAACTTGAAAATGCACTCACTACCACAGGCTCGCGAGTGACGGCGCCTGTCAGGGACCGGGAGGCAGAGCCTGTCTTTTCTTGCTGTTTTATTGCCTTCAAAGTCTGGACCGAGTGGTTTCTGGATGGAGTCACAGTAACCTCACATCCATTCAAGCAATTCATTCATTGCTTCATTTAGTAAAATACTCACAAAACAAGGAAGAACACCTTGGTGGTGCCTCTGATCCCCCCATTTGCCTGCAAATCGGAAAAGCATGATTCCGTCGATCTCCTGTTTATTGAGCGCCTACTGCATGCTAGGTCGGATGGTCTAGTTCAACCCCCACAATCCACAGCTGCTGTCTGTTTCGTATCTTGTGTTTTTCACTTGACAGTTTATCGTGTGCATTTTCTCGGGTACCAAAGGCCCTTGTGAGAGATGGTGTCTGGAGAATGGGTACCGCCTGGCTTACCTCTTCCCAAGTCAGGATTCCTCTGCACCACCTCCTCTCTGTCCAACTCCTCCTTCAGGGCCTGGCTCAATTCTGCCTCCTCCACAAAGCCCTCCATTCTCTCCCCTCCTGGCCAGTGTCGTCTCCTTTGCAGCCGCCAGCTCTCTGCCTTGCCTCACCTGGGTCTCCCATCCCTCTCCTTCTCTCTCATGGAGTGACGCCTTTTCTCTTCCTCCACACATCAGGTCTGAGCTCAAAGTCACCTTGTCAAAGGCCCTCCCAGGACCACCCTGTGTGATTATCCTGTGGGCTTGTTCCTGCGTTTGTCCCTGAGCCCACAGGGTCTGGTCGTTCAGTAGAAGGACTCCTGCAGAAGGTGCTGGATAAACACTGGAAGATCTAGCAATAAAAATGAAAGAAAGACTGGGCTCGGTGGCTCCGGCCTGTAATCCCAACACTTTGGGAGGCTGAGGTGGGCGGATCACCTGAGGTCAGGAGTTCGAGACTAACCTGGCCAACATGACGAAACCCCATCTCTACTAAAAATACAAAAATTAGCCAGGCATGGTGGCATGTGCCTGTAGTCCCAGCTACTCAGGAGGCTGAGGCAGGAGAATCGCTTGAACCCGGGAGGCAGAGGTTGCAGTGAGCTGAGATCGCGCCACCGCACTCCAGCCTGGGCGAAAGAGTGAGACTCTGTCTCAAAAATAATAAAATAAAATAAAGCACACTCAGTTAAATGTGAATGTCAGATAAGTACCAAATAACTTGTGAGTATAAATGTATCCCAAATATGGAATGGAATACACATACTAAAAATTTGTTTTTTTTATCTCAAATTCAAATGACACTCAGCATCTTGAATTTAATCTGGCAACTCCACCACCTCCTACCCTCTTTGCCCCTTGTCAGGCAAGCTTAATAGCTAGGCCGAGAGCTGCTGAGGACGGGGACCTTGTCTGTCTAGGCCACTGCTATATGCATGCCCAGCCCTAAGCAGGGAACCTGACATGAAACACACGCTGGATAAATAAATACCTGTTGCTGGAGCGAGTGATGGGTTCCCAACCCTCACTGGGGAATCGAGGGGAATCCACCTCAGCCCAGCCAGATGGAATCGTCGGGAACAGAGTGCACCTCAATTTCTGTGAAGACCAATGCAAATTAGAAGAAGACTGAGATGCAGGCTGTTTGATCCAAGAGATGCTTTTTAATTATTGTAAAACAGCTGTGACTTACTGAGCACCAACTGTGTACCCGGCCTCACACTGTTCTCATACACAACAGCTCCATGGGAAAGGCATTCTCACCGAGATTCAGAGAGGGGCCGACCTGGCCTCGGGTCACACAGCTGGGAACGGGACACGGGGCTCTCTCCAGTCAGCTCGGGTGCTGCTGGCCCCAGCACCTCCCCCGTGGCGTGGGCCAGAGCCTCCGAGGCTGCTTTCAAGAAGGTTCTTTGAGAATGGTGCACGTACTGTGCGGACGCTCGTGTGCGCCCCTGAAGTTTTTGAGCGAGCCACCCTCTCATCAATCTTGGTTATGCAGTTCATTTATTCAGTAAACTCCAGGTTCTCATCCACGTTTGGTGCACAGGAGAACCCCCCTGCTCAGGAATTCTGAATTAAGGAGGCTTTGAATGAACGAGGCTCTACTGAACTTAAATTCCAGATGGGGCAGGGAGGGGCCGGGTACTGGTGAGCTGCATGGGCTGGGCAGGTAGATGGGGCAGGAGTTCGAATCCAGCCCCTACCGTTTCTCAGCTCTGTGACTTTGGAAAAATCACTTTCTCCGGCCCTCAATTTTGCCATCTCTAAAGAGGGGGCTGAATGAATTCAGACACCCCAAGGCCCCACGAAGTGCTAACGACTGAGATACACTGGGGTTGAAGGTGATTGGGAACAGGGTGGGGTCCTGTTTTCCCTGGGGGAGCCTGGCCCTGTGTCCGAGGTGCCCGTGGCATCTCTGCTGGCTGCCCTGGCTTCTGACTTGCCCCAGGGAGCTGCCGGGCAGGGGAAACTACCCTCCTGGCTTGGGGCACCATGGCCAAGGTCAGCCAAAGGCCGGGACTCCTGAGACCTGCCTTCCAGGCTGCAGGCCTGCTGTTGGGGCTGCTGTGCGCACGCGTGTGCGTGTGTGTGTGTGTGTTTGTGTGTGTGTGATGAGGCATGGGCTGCACTCTGCACAGAGGTGGGGGTGGGGGTGGGCTCACATGTTTTAAGTTCATCACCTGGCTGGGGAAGTGGCCACCCTTGCTCCAGAAAGGTGGCTCTATGGCTCTATGTTCCCAAATTGTCATCACTGTCCCTCACATGTGCTTGGAATAACATTCAAACTCCCCCAGGCTCCCAAGGCCCCATAAACTGGCTCCTGCCCCAGACGCTCGCTCCTGCCTTACCCCAGCCCTGCGGTCACCCGCAAACACCCCAAGCCCTTTCCCTCCTTGCAGGCCTTGGTCTGGGCTGCGCTGGCCAGGAAAACTCCCTCTCCCCTCCGCTGCATCCCTCTCTTGCTCTGCCTTCTCCAGGAGGCCTTTGTGAACGTTCTGTGGACACGGGCTCTCCATGAGTCTCTCAGCTCGTGTTTGCTTCCCCCTGAGCCAGGGTAGAGGCTCCTGCACGCTGAGTCCTTATCTGTGTTGTGCCAACCCCAGTGCCCAGGCAGGGCCTGGGCCCCAGGGCCCCTCTGGATCTGTTGAAAGAAGAGGTCAGAGGGCTGCATCATTTAAACCCCGTTTGCGTTGAGAGAGTCATTCTTACTGCCACATATCCATGCATTCATTTGTTCATTCAACAGAAAGCAGCAGGCCCTGGGCGATTCAGGGTTGAAAGAGGCACTGGCCCCTGCCCTTGTGAATCCCTTTCCAGCCAGGTGTGTGGGGGGCACTGGGCGGGTGAGGCCGGCACTGAGCAGGTGAGACCCAAAAACAAACACCACCTGGCGATTTTTCTGTTTTCTCCCACACAGTCCCCCTTTTTGGATGTTAAGGGATTAATATATGCAAATACCCTTTTCCTATGGTGGTTTTAGCCTTGCACTCTGTGGATTAAGTTACTTGATTTAAATACATCTTCCCCGCACCAACATATACATGTATAAATCCTAAACACTAAATAAAATCCCCTCATTTCCCGTGTGCTGTGGAGCTTCTAATCCCAAGTCCTGTGGGCATTTCAGCAGTTAAGATGGTTCATGGGGGCTGTGGAGATTTTATCTGGAATATCAAATACCTGTCCCTTAATGGAGTTTGCTAATACCAGCCAGAGGGGGCCAAGGGAGAAGCTGGAGCTGGAGTGCTGGTGGGAGGAGCTTCTGGAAGGAAAGAGGCCTGTTACCAAGTGAGGAAGGGTTTGGACCGGATGAGGGTGATTGCATAGCCAGACTGGAGGGGACACCTGGGTTTGGACACATCAGAGGGCTGAGCAGGACTGTGGGTTCCTCAGAAAACAATCAAGGAGACTGGGTGTGGTGGCTCACACCTGTAATCCCAGCACTTTGGGAGGCTGAAGCAGGAGGATTGCTTCAGCCCTGGAGTTTGAGACCAGCCTGGGCTACACAGTGAAAACCTGTCTCTAGGAAAAGTAAAAATGCAAAAATGAGCTGGGCACGGTGGTGTGCACCTGTGGTCCCAGCTACTTGGGAGGCAGAGGCATGAGGATTGCCTGAGCCTGGTAGGTAGAGGCTGCAGTGAGCCATGATTGCACCACTCCACTGCATCCTGGGAGACAGCACGAGACTCTGTCTAAAGAAAAAGAAAAAAAGAAAGAGAGAAAAGAAGGAAGGAAGGAAGGGGAAAGAAGAAAGGAAGGAAAGAAAAGAAATGAAAGAAAGAAAAGAAAGAAAGGAAAGAAAGAAAAAGAAAGAAAGAAGAAAGAAAGAAAAGAAAGAAAGAAGAGAGAAAGAAAGAAAACTCTCGAGGAGTGTTTGGGGACAAATGTGAATCCCACCAAACTCGGACCTCAGCCTCCCGGCCAAGCAGGAGGGCTCCAGAACCCAAGAATCACCTGGCAGGTCACCTGCACTTCTGCAGTCAAGGGACAGAGCCCAGGGCTGGCCTTTGAGCGCCTGACTAGCAGGTGAATGGTGGAGATTCACCCACCCTCCCCTGAAACTGGATGGCCCAGGAATGCCCCCATGCTGTGCCTGGCACCCTCCGGACCTCCCCTTTCTTCCCCCAGGAAGAGCTCCCCTCCTTGGAGTGTTGGCACAGAGGCCACCTTTCGCATAAGTGTACCCGGAGCAAGCCCAGCTCCGCGCCACACTCCCGCCCCTTACTGGTCCCCCGCCTTTTTCCGTGGCGCCAGGTTCCCGCCAGCAAACATGATGATTTACTTTCTGTGTTCTGTCCTGCTTCTTGTCTTCTCCCCCACCTGCTCCCACCCAGACCCGTCACCTGGGTGTCAGCTCCTTGAGGCCAGGGTCTGGTTCTGCTCTGTTCACTGATGCGTCCCCAGGGCCTGGTCCAGGGGCAGCACGCAGTGGACACTCAGTTGACTGCGTGAACTCCACACGTATTGCCCGATCCCTCCCCACCCCTAGCCAGGCTCTGGCTGAGAGCTGGCACACAGAGGGAATTACAGTCTGCGGACCCAGTAAACCACCAAAGACCCAAGATAGTCTGGCAAGTCCTTACTGCATACTTGTCAGAAGGAGTCCTGGATTCCAGGGCCTGTGGAAAGGTGTGAGGAAGACCCAGCCTGGTGGGAGGGGGGCCCCCAGCACCTGCTCTCTGCCCCTCTTGCCTCACCCCTGCTTCACCGAAGGCCTGCCCCGGGAGGTGGTGCCGGAACAGAGGTGCGAGTGAAGTTAGGGAGCTGGTCTTGAGAAGATCTGGGACACACCTTCTGTTGGTATCGTATTGAATCAAAATGCCGGCCCCCTGGGCTTGCTGTTTGCTTGTGTGTCTCCTTCCATCCATTCCCTCTCAATCTATCTGTGTTTTTGTATGTAAGTGAGGTGGCTCATGCCCGTAATCCCAGCACTTTGGGAGGCCGAGGGGGGCAGATCACCTGAGGTCAGGAGTTTGAGACCAGCCTGGGCAACATGGCGAGACCCCGTCTCCACGAAAAAATAGCTGGGTAAGGTGGTGTGTGCCTGTGGTCCCAGCCTGGGCAACATAGTGAGATGACATCTCTTTAAAAAATAAATATTTAAATAAAGAGGAAGAAAAAACTACTTCAATAATTATATATCCGGCAAAAGCATCCTTTAAGAATACATGGGCCGGGCGCGGTGGCTCACGCTTGTAATCCCAGCATTTTGGGAGGCCGAGGTGGGCGGATCACGAGGTCAGGAGATCGAGACCATGGTGAAACCCCATCTCTACTAAAAATACAAAAAATTAGCCGGGCGTGGTGGAGGGCGCCTGTAGTCCCAGCTACTTGGAGAGGCTGAGGCAGGAGAATGGCGTGAACCCGGGAGGCGGAGCTTGCAGTGAGCCGAGATTGCGCCACTGCACTCCAGCCTGGGCGACAGAGCAAGACTCTGTCTCAAAAAAAAAAAAAAAAAAAAAAAAGAATACATGTAAAGTAGGCCGGGCGCGGTGGCTCACGCCTGTAATCCCATCACTTTGGGAGGCTGAGGATCACTTGAGGTCAGGAGTTCGAGACCACACTGGTTAACATGGTGAAACTCCATCTCTACTAAAAATACAAAAATTAGCCGGGCGTGGTGGTGCACGCCTGTAATCCCAGCTACTCAGGAGGCTGAGAAGGGAGGATTGCTTGAACCTGGGAGGTGGAGGTTGCAGAGAGCTGTGAATGCCCCACTGCCTGGGTGACACAGTGAGACCCTGTCTTAAATAAATAAATAAATAAATAAATAAATAAATAAATAAATAAAGTGCAAGTCTGCATTTGGTATCTCTGTACCTCCTTTCCTACCCTCTTTGCATTATTATTATTATTTAATGATTGCTTAAATGATTATAAGACATACCCCTAACCTTCCACAGTTAACTTAAAGTTAACATGGGACCACTTTGCACCAAATGTGGGAGCCTGCAACAGCACAGGCCCATCGGCTGCTGCCATGTGTCCTTCACACCACCTTTGTCATGTGTATATAATTCCTGCTTTAGATAATCCTATATATGTTACAGAAATTAAGAGGAAAAAAACCACCTTTTCTTTTTACCCAGATATTTGTCATTTCCAATACTCTTCCCAAAGATCTTTTTTTTTTTTTTTTTTTTTTTTTGAGACAGAGTCTCGCTCTGCCGCTCAGGCTGGAGTCCAGTGGTGCGATCTCGGATCACTGCAACCTCTGCCTCCCAGGTTCAAGCAATTCTCCTGCCTCAGCCTCCCGAGTAGCTGGGATTACAGGTGCCTGCCACCAGTCCTGGGTAATTTTTTTGTATTTTTAATAGAGACAGGGTTTCATCATGTGGGCCAGGCTGGTCTCGAACTCCTGACCTCAGGTGATCCGCCTGCCTCGGCCTCCCAAAGAGCTGGGATTACAGGCTTGAGCCACCACACCTGGCCTACTTTGCATTTATTCTTAAAGGGTATTTTTGCTGGATATATAATTATTGGATTGAAGTATTTTTTTCTTTCTCGTTATAATATTTATTTTAATTTTTTAAAGAGATGGCATCTCACTATGTTGCCATGGCTGGTCTCAAACTCCCGACCTTAAGTGATCCTCTTGCCTCAGCCTCCCAAAGTGCTGGGATTAAAGGTATGAACCACCATGTCCAGCCTCTTCTTCTTTTAAAAAAAATAATTGGCTGGGCGTGGTGGTGCACGCCTGTAATCCCGGCTACTTGGGAGGCTGAAACAGGAGAATCGCTTGAACCTGGGAGGCGGAGGTTGCAGTGAGTCGCGATTGCGACACTGCACTCTAGCCTGGGCAACAGAGTGAGATTCTGTGTCAAAGAAAAAAACATCTTATTTTGAAATAATTACAGATTTAGAGAAAGTTCCAAAAACAGTATAGGGAGCTCTGAGCACCCTCAGCTAGTCTCCCCCAGTGGTATAGCTTACATAATAGTATAATATCAAAACCAGGAAATTGACATTGGTACGATGTGTGTATAATTCCATGCTATTTTCTCACCCGTATAGAATTGTGTAGCTACTGTGGCAATCAAGATGCGGAGCTACCCCATGGCCACAAAGACCTCCCCAGTTGCCCCTCTGTAGCCACACCTGCCCCCTGCCCCCCACCCGACCTGTGGGCTAGCATGCACTCATCTGTTCCCTATGATTTGGTCTTTTCCAGGAAGTTATGTAAATGAAAACACACAGTGTGTGATATTTTCAGAATGGCTTTTTTCTTTTTTTTTTTTCTTGAGACAGAGTCTCGCTCTGTCTCCCAGGCTGGAGTGCAGCAGCATGATCACAGCTCACTGCAGCCTCCAACTTCTCTGGCTCAAGCAATCCTCCTGCCACAGCCTCCTGAGTAGCTGGGACTACAGGCTTGCACCACCATGCCCAGCTAATATTTTTTCTTTCCTTCTTTTCTTAAATCCAAATACTTCTGAATACTTTTAATTTTTTTTAGAGACGGGGTCTTGCTGTGTTGCCCAGGCTGGTCTCAAATTTCTCGCTCATGCCATCCCCCTGCCTCAGCCACCCCAAGTGTTGGGATTACAGGCATGAGCCACCACACCTAGCCAGAATAGCTTTTTTACTCAGGGTAATGCCATTGAGATCCATCCAAGTTGCTGTGTGTGCTCCTTTTTTTTTTTTTTTTTTTCTTGAGATGGAGTCTCGCCCTGTTGCCCAGGCTGGAGTGCAGTGGCGTGATCTTGGCTCACTGCAACCTCCACCTCCTGGGTTCAAGTGATTCTCTTGCCTCAGTCTCCCAAGTAGCTGGGACTACAGGTGCGTGCCACCACACCCGGCTAATTTTTTTTTGTATATTTAGTAGAGACAGGGTTTCACCATGTTAGGCAGGATGGTCTTGATCTCCTCACCTCGTGATCTGCCTGTCTAGGCCTCCCAAGTGTGTTCCTTTTTATTGCTGCGTAATATTCCGCAGTTTGTTTAACCATTTACCTACTGAAGGGCATTTTGGTTGTCTTCCAGTTTTTTGGTTCTAACACATGTGGATGTAACTTTTCTTTGGGGTAAATGCCCAGGAGCACGATTGCTGGGTTATATGATAAGTGTATGTTTAGTTTTCTTTGTTTTGTTTTGTTTTTAAGACAGGTTTCTTTCTTGTTGCCCAGGCTGGAGTGCAGTGGCATGATCTCAGCTCACTGCAACCTCTGCCTCCCAGGTTCAAGCGATTCTCCTGTCTCAGTCTCCTGAGTAGCTGGGATTACAGGTATGTGCCACCATGCTCAGCTAATTTTTGTATTTTTAGTAGAGACAGGGTTTCACCATGTTGGCCAGGCTGATCTCAAACTCCTGACCTCAAGTGATCCACCCACCTCAGCCTCTCAAAGTGCTGGGATTACAGGTGTGAGCCACTGCGCCTGGCCATGGGACTTCTTACTTCTTCATTTCTGACCTGTTTGGCCTTTTATTTCCTTTTCTTGCCTTACTGCTCTGGCTAGAATTTCCAGCATTAAACTTAGATTGTGAGAGTGGACCTCTTTACCTTGTTTCCAATCTTAGGAAGAAGGCTTTTGGCCTTTCACCATTCAATATAATGTTAATTACCAAATTTTTTGTGGCAGGTGGTAGATATTCTTTATCAAGTGGAGGAAGCTCCCCTCAGTTCCTAGTTTTCTTAGAATGTTTTCATGAATGGCTATTGAATTTCATTAGATGTTTTCTCTGCATCAATTAATATGAGCATATGGTTTTTGTTCTTTAGCCTGTTACATGGTGGATTATATTAATTGATTTTCAAATATCGAACCATTCTACACACCCCTAGAATAAACCCCACTTGGTCACAATGTAGAATTCTTTTTTTTTTAAGACAGGATATTGTTCTGTTGCCCAGGCTGGAGTGCAGTGGTTTGATCATGGGTCACTGCAGCCTCAACCTCCTGGGCTCAACTGATCCTCCCACCTCAGCCTCCTGAGTTGCTCAGACTACAAGCACATGCCACCACACCCAGCTAAGTGTTGTATTTTTTTGTAGAGACAGAATTTTGCCGTGTTGCTCAGGCTTGTCTCAAACTCCTGGGCTCAAGTGATCCACCCCCTAAGTCTCCCAAAGTGCTAGGCTTATAGGCATGAGCCACAGTGCTCCGCCTGAATTCTTTTTATATATTGCTGTGTTCTGTTTGCCAACATTTTCTTAAGGATTTTGGCATCTATATTCATTGGGGATATTGGTTTGTAGTTTTCTCTTCTTTTGAGCTGTTTTTGGTTTTGATACCAGCGTAATATAGCCCTCATAAAATGAGTTGGGAAGTGTCCCCTTCTCTTTTCACAAATTCAATTTCTTTAAAAGTATTCATGGATTTATTTCATAGTGGGTGAGTGGTAATAGTTTGTGCTTTTTAAGGAATTGCCCATTTTATCTAAGTTGTCAAATTTATGTATAGAGTTTCCATAATATCCCCTTATTATATCTTCCTAAAGTCTTTAGGGTCTATAGAGCTGTCCCCTGCTCAATTCCTGATATTGGTAATTTGTGTCTTTCTCTTTTTTTCCCTTTGTCAGTCTTGCTAGTGGCTTCTCAATTTTATTGATCTTTTTAAAGAAACAGCCCTTTGTTTTATTGATTTTTTCCTATTATTTCTTATTTAAATTTTACTGATTTTTGCTCTTCTACTTATTTCCTTCTGTTCATTTTGGTTTTATTTCACTCTTTTTTTCTAGTTTCTTAAGGTGGGAGGTTGAAGAAATGACTTAGATTTTCTCCATTTCTAATATAAACATGTAGTGCTACAAATTTTCCTCTGAGTGCTGCTTTGGCTTCATCCCATAACATTTGATATGTTGTGTTTTTGTGTTCATTCAGTTCCATGTGTTTTTTTTTTTTTCAGTTACCTTAGAGACTTCTTTGACTCATAAATTATTTAGAAGCATGTTCTTTAGGTTTCAACAGTTTAGAGATGATCCTGTTACTTTCCCACTATCTACTTTGGTTTCTACTTCAATTCTATTATGGTAAGAGAATACACTCTGCATGATTTCAATTCTTTTCTTTTTTTTTTTTTATAATACTGTAAGTTCTGGGTGACATGTGCAGAACATGCAGTTTTGTTACATAGGTATACACATGCCATGGTGGTTTGCTGCACCCATCAACCCATCACCTACATTAGGTATTTCTCCTAATGTTATCCCTCCCCTAGCCCCCCACCCCGCACAGGCCCTGGTGTGTGATGTTCCCCTACCTGTGTCCATGAGTTCTTATTGTTCAGCCTCCCACTTGTGAGTGAGAACATATGGTGTTTGGTTTTCTGATCTTGTGATAGTTTGCTGAGAATGATGGTTTCCAGCTTCATCCATGTCCCTGCAAAGGACATGAACTCATCCTTTTTTATGGCTACATAGTATTCCATGGTGTATATGTGCCACGTTTTCTTAGTCCAGTCTATCATTGATGGGCATTTGGGTTGGTTCCAAGTCTTTGCTACTGTGAATAGTGCCACAATAAACATACGAGTGCATGTGTCTTTATTGTAGAATGATTTATAATTCTTTGGGTATATGCCCAGTAATGGGATTGCTGGGTCAAATGGTGTTTCTAGTTCTGGATCCTTGAGGAATTGCCACACTGTCTTCCACAATGGCTGAACTAATTTACACTCCCACCAACAGTGTAAAAGCATTCCTATTTTTCCACAACCTCTCCAGCACCTGTTGTTTCCTGAATTTTTAATGATCGCCATTCTAACTGGTGTGAGATGGTATCTTATTGTGACTTTGATTTGCACTTCTCTAATGAGCAGTGATGATGAGCATTTTTTCATATGTCTGTTGGCTGCATAAATGTCTTCTTTTGAGAAATGTCTGTTCGTATCCTTTGCCCATTTTTTTTGATGGGGTTCTTTGCTTTTTTCTTGTAAATTTGTTTAAGTTCTTTGTAGATTCTGGATATTAGCCCTTTGTCAGATGGATAGATTGCAAAAATTTTCTCCCATTCTGTAGGTTGCCTGTTCACTCTGATGATGGTTTCTTTTGCTGTGTAGAAGCTCTTTAGTTTAATTAGATCCCATTTGTCAATTTTGGCTTCTGTTGCCATTGCTTTTGGTGTTTTAGACATGAAGTCTTTGCCCATGCCTATGTCCCGAATGGTATTGCCCAGATTTTCTTCTAGGATTGTTATGGTCCTAGGTCTTATGTTTAAGTCTTTGATCCATCTTGAGTTGATTTTTGTATAAGGTGTAAGGAAGGGGTCCAGTTTCAGTTTTCTGCATACGGCTAGCCAGTTTTCCCAACACCATTTATTAAATAGGGAATCTTTTCCCCATTGCTTGTGTGTGTCAGGTTTGTCAAAGATCAGATGATGATAGATGTGTGGTGTTATTTCTGAGGCCTCTGTTCTGTTTCATTGGTCTATATATCTGTTTTGGTACCAGTACCATGCTGTTTTGGGTACTGTAGCCTTGTAGTATAATTTGAAGTCAGGTAGCATGATGCCTCCAGCTTTGTTCTTCTTGCCCAGGATTGTCTTGGCTATGCGGGCTCTTTTTTGGTTCCATATGAAATTTAAAGTAGTTTTTCCAGTTCTGTGAAGAAAGTCAGTGGTAGCTTGATGGGGATAGCATTGAATCTATAAATTACTTTGGGCAGTATGGCCATTTTCACGATATTGATTCTTCCTATCACCATGGAATGTTTTTCCGTTTGTTTTTGTCCTCTCTTATTTCCTTGAGCAGGGGTTTGTAGTTCTCCTTGAAGAGGTCCTACACATCCCTTGTAAGTTGTATTCCTAGGTATTTTATTCTCTTAGTAGCAATCTCTTAGTTCACTCATGATTTGGCTCTCTGTCTGTTATTGGTGTATAGGAATGTTTGTGATTTTTGCACATTGATTTTGTATCCTGAGACGTTGCTGAAGTTGCTTATCAGCTTAAGGAGATTTTGAACTGAGACAATGGGGTTTTCTAAATATACAATCAAGTCATCTGCAAACAGAGACAATTTGACTTCCTCTCTTCCTATTTGAGTACTCTTTATTTCTTTCTCTTGCCTGATTGCCCTGGCCAGAACTTCCAATACTATGTTGAATAGGAGTGGTGAGAGAGGGCATCCTTGTCTTGTGCCGGTTTTCAAAGGGAATGCTTCCAGTTTTTGCCCATTCAGTATGATATTGGCAGTGGGTTTGTCATAAATAGCTGTTATTATTTTGAGACACGTTCCATCGATACCTAGTTTATCGAGAGTTTTTAGCATGAAAGGCTGTTGAATTTTGTTGAGGCGTTTTCTGCATCTGTTGAGATAATCATGTAGTTTTTGTCGTTGCTTCTGTTTATGTGATGGATTACATTTATTGATTTGCGTATGTTGAACCAGCCTTGCATCCCAGGGAGATTTCAATTCTTTCAAATGTGTTGAGATTTGTTTTAGTGCAGAACATGGCCTATTTTAGTAAATGTTCTGTGAGCACTTGAAGAGAATGTATACTCTGT
Source organism: Hylobates moloch (assembly GCF_009828535.3). Classification (NCBI taxonomy): domain Eukaryota; kingdom Metazoa; phylum Chordata; class Mammalia; order Primates; family Hylobatidae; genus Hylobates; species Hylobates moloch. Next base: position 101,493,154 of record NW_026652285.1, read on the forward strand.
TGTTGGGTAGAGTGTTCTGTAAATGCTGACTAGATTAGTTTGGTTGGTGGTGTTAAATTCATCTATATTTCTGCTTATTATCTGTCTAGTTGTTCTGTCAGTTGTTGAGAGAGAGGTGTTGTCTTCAACTGTAATTATAGATTTGTCTATTTCTCCTTTCATCCATCAGCTTTTTCTATTCCATCAGTTTTTTCTTCATGTAATTTGAAGTTCTGTTGTTTGATACATATACATTAGAAGTACTATGTCTTCTTAATGTGTTGACCCTTCTATCAGTATGTGATATCCTTCTTTGGTAATTTTCTTTGCTCTGAAGCCAACTTTGTCTAATATTAATATAGCCACTTCTGTTTTCTTTTGGTTAATTTTTGCATGGCATATCTTATTTCATCCTTTTACTTAAAATCAACCTATAATGTTATATTTGAAGTGAATTTTTCACAAACAGTTATATTTGGGCCACTAAAAAAATCCACTCTGCCAATATCTGTATTTTAATTGGTGTATTTAGGCCATTTGCATTTAATGTAACTATTGATGTGTTAGGGCTTAAGTCTGCCATTTTATTTTTTGTTTTATGTTTGTTCCCTCTGTTTTTAGTTTCTCTTTTTTCCCCTGCCTTCCTGTAGATTACATAAATATTTCTTAGATTTCCATTTTTATTTAGCTCTAGTGTATCTCTTTGTATAATATTTTTAGTGTTTGCTTTAGGTATTGCACCATACACACATAAGTTTTTATTTATTTATTTTAGAGTCTTGCTCTGTTGCCAGGCTGAGGTAAGTAGCGTGATCCTAGCTCATTGTATCCTCAAACTCCTTGGCTTATATAATCCTCTCACCTCAGTCTCCCAAGTAGCTGGGACTACAGCTGCATACCACCACACCCAGCTAATTTTTTACATTTTTTTTTTTTTTAGAGACACAGTCTTGCTATGTTACCCAAGCTGGTCTTATACTTCTGGCCTAAAGCAATCCTTTCACCTTGGCCTCCCAAAGTGCTAGGATTACAGACATGAGCCACTATGCCTGGCTTATATACACAGAATTTATTATAGTGTACTAGAATTGACATTTTACCAGTTTGATTGAGTATAGAAATCTCATCTTCATTTCAGTCTCTTTACCCTCCCTTGTATGTGATATAATTGCCTTAAATATTTTCTCTACTTATTGAGAATCATATCAGACACTATTATAATTTTTTCTTCAATCATCAAACAATTTATAAAACTCAAAAGGAGGAGGAAAGTCTATTGATTTTACACATATTTTTTTACTCTTTTTATTGTTCTTCCTTCCAAAGGTTCCAAGATTTCTCCTTTTATTATTTACTTTTGGTTTCAAGAACTTCCTTTAGCCCATTTTTAAGGGTAGGCCTGCTGGTGACAAATTCTTTTAGTTTTAGTTCATCTGAGAATGCCTTGACTTTTCCTTCATTCTTGAAGGATATTTTCACTGGACACAAAATTCTGGGTTGACAGTTCTTTCATTTCAGTATTTGACAACTGTTGTGCCCACTTACTTCTGGTCACCATGGTTTCTTATGAGAAACCTCCTGTCATTCAAATTGTTTTCCCCTTTTTGAAAGGTATAGTTTCTTTTTTTTTTTTTCGAGACGGAGTCTCGCTCTGTCGCCCAGGCTGGAGTGCAGTGGCGCGATCTCGGCTCACTGCAAGCTCTGCCTCCTGGGTTCACGCCATTCTCCTGCCTCAGCCTCTCCAAGTAGCTGGGACTACAGGCGCCCGCCACCACGCCCGGCTAATTCTTTTTGTATTTTTAGTAGAGACGGGGTTTCACCGTGGTCTCGATCTCCTGACCTCGTGATCCGCCCGCCTCGGCCTCCCAAAGTGCTGGGATTACAAGCGTGAGGCACCGCGCCCAGCAGAAAGGTATAGTTTCTTCCTCCCTGCCTTCAAGATTGTTTTCTTTAGTTTTGTGATGTATCTTTTTATAATTTTCTTTGGATTTATCTTATTTCTGGTTTTCTCAGTTTCTTGAAACTGCAGGGTTGTATCTTTTGCCAAATTTAGGAAGTTTTCATTCATTATTTCTTCTAATCCTTTTTCAGTCACATTCTCACTCTCCTTTTCTTCTGGAAATCTATTGGCACAAAAGTTATTTTCTCTCTGTCATTACTTTTTCCCTTCCCTTCCCTTCCCTTCCCTTCCCTTCCCTTCCCTTCCCTTCCCTTGCCTTCCCTTCCCTCCCCCTTCCCTTCCCCTCCCCTCCCCTCCCCTCCCCTCCCCTTTCCTTCCTTCCTTCCTTCCTTCCTTCCTTCCTGAGTCTCACTCCATCACCCAGGTTGGAGTACAGTGGCACCATCCTGGCTCACTGCAACCTCTGCCTCTTCGGTTCAAGTGATTCTCATGCCTCAGCCTCCTGAGGGGCTGGGATTACAGGCACCCTCCACCACACCTGGCTAAATTTTTTTTTTTTTTTTTTTTTTTTTTTTGAGACGGAGTCTCGCTCTGTCGCCCAGGCTGGAGTGCAGTGGCGCAATCTCAGTTCACTGCAAGCTCCGCCTCCTGGGTTCACGCCATTCTCCTGCCTCAGCCTCTCCGAGTAGCTGGGACTACAGGCGCCCGCCACCATGCCCGGCTAATTTTTTGTGTTTTTAGTAGAGACGGGGTTTCACCGTGGTCTTGATCTCCTGACCTCGTGATCCGCCCGCCTCGGCCTCCCAAAGTGCTGGGATTACAAGCGTGAGCCACTGCGCCCGGCCTTTTTTAAAATTTTTAATAGAGACGGGGTTTCACCAGGTTGGCTAGGCTGGTCTCAAACTCATGACCTCAAGTGATCCACCTGCCTCAGCCTCCCAAAGTGCTGGGATTACAGGCGTGAGCCACTGTGCCTGGCATATGATTAATGATTTTCAGTTGTGTTCTGCACATTTTGGGTATGATGTTCTGAGACTGTGGATCTTATTGAAATCTTCTGTTTTAGCATATCTCCTTTGACACCACATTGGTGGGGGAAGAAAAGCACTACCTCATCACTGCCAGGCAGGGATGAAGGCCCAAGTTCCCACTCAGTCTCTGCTGACACCGAGTGAGGAAAAGGTGCCTTGTTACTGCTGGTTGGGGTGGAAGTTTCGGCTCCCCACTCCACTGACACTGCCCTGCTTGGAATGGGAAGGGACCTCTCATTATGCTTCCCTTGTGGTCTCCACTGATACTGTGGAAGATGGGAAGGACATTACTGCTGAGAAGTGGTAGAAGCCCTGGCTCTTCACTAGGCTTCCTCTGATTCCACTTCAATGAGGAGAGGAAGAGGTGCTTCATTATCACTGGGTGGGAGTATGAGTCCAGGCTTTCTCTGTGGTCTCTGCTGACATCACAGGACTTACTGCCTGGTGGGGATGGAAGTCCTGGCAGGGAGAAGGTGGACTTGGTTACAGCCTCGAGAGGGTGGAGGTCTAGGCTCCCTGTTCTACCTTTGTTGACAGAGGTGGAGTGGGGCCACAGTTTTCTTTCAATGTTTGGCTAGTTTGGGGTGGTTATCGTCTAAAAGTTTTGTCTTGCTAGGCAGCCCCTTTCCTGGTATTTTGGCTAGAGAGGGGAGGCTTTTCTTGAGAGCTTTTTTTTTGTGGAGAGGTCTGCACTTGTTGCTTTTTTGGGGCCTCTGGGTTCTCTAGCCTCCCTATATCCAGGGATACATGAGGCAAAAAAGAAAACCATCATTCTTAGCAAACTAATGCAAGGAAAAAAACCCAAACACCACATGTTCTCACTCATAGGTGGGAATTGAGCAACAATGAGAACACATGGACACAGGAAGGGGAACATCACACACTGGGGCCTGTTGTGGGGTGGGGGTAGGGGGGAGGGGTAGCATTAGGAGATAGACCTAATGTTAAATGACGAGTTGATGGGTGCAGTACACCAACATGGCACATGTATACATATGTAACTAACCTGCACGCTGTGTACATGTACCCTAAAACTTAAAGTATAATAAAACAAAAACAAAAACAAAAAAAACATAAAAGAAAACCCAGGAATCTTAAGGTCCTACCCAGTTTGCCTTCTTCTTTCTACGTTTCAGAATCATTTTATGTTTGTTTTTAGCTGGTTTTGAGCTGCATTTAGTGAGAGGACTAGGGAGAAGCACATCCATTCCATCTTGTCTGGAACCAGAGTTGAAAGCATTTTTTTCTTTCAGCACTTTGATGTTCCACTTTCTGGTCACCTCCATAATTTCTGATGAAAAGTCAGTGATATTTCAAATCACTGTTTGGACTGAATATGTCACTTTTTTCTGGCTACTTTCCAGATAGTTTTAGTTCTCAGCAGTTTTGTCTAGGTGTGGCTTTCTTCTTATTTATCCTGCTTGGGATTAGCTGAACTTCTTGATTCAGAAGTTCTTTCAGAAAATATAGGAAATTTCTGGCCATGACTTCTTAAAATGTTTTTTTCTAACCTCCTTTCTGTGTCTGTAAAAAAATTAAAATAGTAATTTAAAATCCTAAATTAGAGAACTCTATATCCAGTGGTTTCACTGGTGACTTCTATTAAATATTTAAGAAAAAATAATACATCATAAACTCTTGCAGAAAAAGGAGAAAGAGGAAACCCTTCCCACTTGTTTTCTGAGGTCAGCATAACCCTACCACCCAAATCTGACAAATACATCACAATAAAACTACAGAGCAATATCCCACAAGAACATAGATGCAAGCATTCCTAAGAAAATACTAGCAAATTTAATCTAGCAATATAAGGATAATACATTAAGACCAACTGAGTTTTGTCTCAGCAATGTAATATTGGTTTAATGTTAAAAATTTAATCAATGTAATACACAGTGTTCACAAAATAAAGGAGAGAAACCATATGATCATTCAAAACACAAAAATGTTTAAATAAAACTCAATGCTTATTCAATGTGTATACACACACACACACACACACACAATCTCTCACCAACTAGAAATAGAAGAGACCTTTCTCAATCTAAAAAAGGACATGTGGGCTGTGCACAGTGGCTCACATCTATAATCCCAGCACTTTGGGAGGCTGAGGCAGGTGGATCACCTGAGGTCAGGAGTTCAAGACCAGGCTGGTCTAACATGGTGAAACCCCATCTCTACTAAAAATACAAAAATTAGCCAGGTGTGGTGATGGGTGCCTGTAATACCAGCTACTCGGGAGGCTGAGGCAGGAGAATAGCTTGGACCCTGGAAACAGAGGTTGCAGTGAGCTGAGATCACACCACTGCACTCTAGTCTGGGCAACAGAGCGAGACTCCATCTCAAACAAACAAACAAATATACAAAAACAAAACATAAAAAGGGCATGTATGAAAACTCTACAGCTGATATTATACTTAATAGTGAAATAGTAAACACTTTCCCCCTAAGACCAGTAAAATGGCAGGGATCACAGTCTCTCTATATTATTGTGCTGAAAGTCCTAACTGGTGCAATAAGGCAAAAAAAAAAAAAAAAAAAAAAAGAAGAAAAGGAAAAAAAGAGAAATAAGTAAAAAGCATGAAGATCATAAAGAAAGAAGTAAAACTGTCTTTACAGATGAGATCATTGTCTATGTAGAAAATTTTAAGGAATCTACAAAACAACTACAATAACTTAATAAATGAATTTAGCACGATTGTAAGATATAAGATATATATGTGTTTATATATAATTGATAATTACATATCTGTACACTAGCAGCAAGCAAAAATGTTTTTTAAAATTTCATTTATAACATACTTAGTAATAAACTTAGCAAAGAGAAATGAAAGAAGCCCTAAGATAAACAGAAAGAAATTGTGTGCTCGTGGGTCAGAAGACCCAAGTTAGTTAACAGGTCAATTCTCCCTGGATCGACCTATCATAATCACAGTAGCACTGTGCAAATGCATAAATTGGCCCGGCTCAGTAGCTCACGACTGTAATCCCAGCACTTTGGGAGGCCGAGGTGGGTGGACCACCTGAGGTCGGGAGTTCGAGACCAGCCTGACCAACATGGAGAAACCCCATCTCTACTAAAAATACAAAATTAGCTGGGCATGGTGGCGCATTCCTGTAATCCCAGCTACTAAGGAGGCTGAGGCAGGAGAATTGCTTAAACCTGGGAGGTAGAGGTTGTGGTGAGCCAAGATTGCACCATTGCATTCCAGCCTGGGCAACAAGAGAGAAACTCCGTCTCAAAAAAAAAAAAAAAAAAAAGGAGAATGCGTGAATTGTCAATTTGATTCTAACATTCATCTAGAAATGCAAAGAACCTAAGTCAGCCCTCCAAATCTTGCTGTAAGTTGAAGAACTTACAGTACCTGATTTCAAGACTAAAGAACAAAGGCCAAAAAAAGACTAGATTCATGGTATTGACTAGAGAGTCCGGAAGTAGGCCCATGCTTATACAGCACATTGATTTTTGACAAAGGCATCAAAACAGTTCTTTGGGGAAAAGCAGTATTTTGAACAAATGATGCTGGAACAACTGGATGTCAGTATTGAGAAAAATGAATGTTGAATCTTCAAATTACACAATAAATTTAATTCAAGGTGGATTGTAGGTCTAAATGTAAAAGCTAAAACTATAAAACTTCCACAAGAAAACATACAGAAACACCTTCACGATCTGTGAGCAGTCCAGAATGTCTTAGATGGGACAGCAAAAGCAACAAACATTTAAAAAATCGATAAATTGGGCCGGGTGTAGTGGCTCATGCCTGTAATCCTAGCACTTTGGGAGGCTGAGGTGGGCAGATCACGAGCTCAGGAGCTGGAGACCAGCCTAGTCAACATGGTGAAACCCCATCTCTACTAAAAACACAAAAAAATTAGCCGGGCGTGGTGGCATGCACCTGTAATCCCAGCTACTCGGGAGGCTGAGGCAGGAGAATCACTTGAACCTGGGAGGTGGAGGGTGCAGTGAGCCAAGATCGTGCCATTGCACTCCAGCCTGAGTGACAGAGTGAGACTTTGTCTAAAAAAAAAAAATTGATAAATTGACTTCATCAAAATAAAAAGTCTTTATTGTTAAGAAAACTAAAAGGGAAACCACATACTTTGGGCAAATATTGCAAACCATATATCTGATAAAAGGTGGTATCTAGGTTATATAGATAATCCTGTAACTCAATAATAAGAGGGTTTATGTGGTGAAAAGAGTTGAACAGACGCGTCATGGAAGAATGTATATGAACGGCCAATGAACACCTTTGAAAGCGCTCAACGTCACTAGTTATCTGGGAAATGCAAATTAAAATCCATGAGCTACTACTGCAGTCCCACTAGAACAATGGTCCCCAACCTGGCACCAGGGACCAGTTTTGTGGAAGACAATTTTTTCATGGCCACTTTTTCTACTGCTGGGGTGTGGGATGGTTTTGGGATGAAACTGTTCCACCTTAGAACAGGCATTAGTTCAAGTCTCATAAGGAGCGCGCAACCTAGATCCCTCGCGTGCGCAGCTCGCAATGGGGCTCACGCTTCTGTGAGAATCCAGTGCCGCCGCTGATCTGGCCGGAGGTGGAGCTCAGGCAGCAATGCCCCCTCATCGGCTGCTCACCTCCTGCTGCGTGGCCCGGTTCCTAACAGGCCACGGACCTATACCAGTTTGTGGCCTGGGGGTTTGGGACCCCTGCACTAGACTGATTAAAATTTTAAAAGACTGATAGCACCAAATGTGGATGAGGATGTAGAAAAAGTGGAACTCTCATAAATTACTGATGGAAACATAAAATGTTACAAGTACCTTGGAGAAACTTTCACTCTTGTCTTATAAAGTAAAACATACATCTACCCTATGACCCAGTAATGCCACTTCTAGATGTGTTCCCAAAAGAAATAAGTGCACATGTTTGCAAAAAGATTTTTATGTAAATGTTTGTAGCAGCTTTATTTATAATACCCTCAGACTGGAAACTGCCCAAATGTCCATTAACAGAAGAATAGATAAACAAATTGTGGTATATCCATACTATGGAATACAATTCATCAAAAAAAAAAAAAAGAGAGAGAGAATGAACTATGAGTAAACACAACAACACAGATGAATCACAGACATTATGTGGAAGGAAAAAAGCCAGACACAAAAAGATACAAATTGTGTGATTCCATTTATACGAAGTTCTGGAACAGGCAAAACTAATCTATGGTGAAAAAAATTAGACAACTGATTGCCTCTGGGGGTGCAGGATTGGCTGGGAAGACACAAAGTAACTTTCTGGCATGTTGAAAAGTTCTTGATTTTGCTAGTGTGTGGACTTCCCAGGTGTATGCATTTAATAAAATACATAAAACCTCATAAAATGGTACACGTGAAATTTGTGCATTTGTAAATCGTGCATTTGTGAATATGTAAATTTTACCTAAAAAACCCTGAAATGTAAACAAAGACACAGGTCAGCAGTCACAACAGCACCTTGGCCACCAGGACTATGAAAAGTGCTCAGCTGCCTCTGCTCGGCCACCCTGTGACCGGGTTAGGGCAGAGCTCTTTGGGTCTGACCACACTTGCTTGCAGAATCACAAGACAAAGTCCTCCACATTCCGGAGACGGGGGCTTCCTGGACGCTGCCCCTGCCACTGCATTGCTTTGCCTTAGGTAGCCAGGCAGTAGCTCATGCCTGCTCTCCTTCACAGGCACAGCCGGCTCTTTCTCCTCTGATCAACCTGATAGTCACAGGACCATCTTCCTCTGTACAAAGATAAATGCTGTTCCCTTCAATCAGTACTGACCTGGGAAACAGGGCTTCTTGGTTCTAGTCACAGTTCTATTAAGATTTGCCTATGAGGCCCGCACTTTGGGAGGCTGAGGTGGGAGGATTGCTTGAGCCCAGGAGTTCAAGACCAGCCTGAACAACATAGCAAGACCCCGACTTGACCAAAAAAAAATTATCTGGGCATGATGGTGTGCACCTGTAGTCCTAGCTATCTGAGAGACTGAGGTGGGAGGATCGCTTGAACCTGGCAGGTTGAGGTAGCAGTGAGCTATCACGCCACTGGACTCCAGCCTGGGTGACAAAGTGAGACCCTGTCTCAAAAATAGAAAGAAAAAGAAAAGATTTGCTTGTGATATTTGGGCCACTCTCATTCATGTATTCATGAATTACCAAATATTCTTTTGAGCCAACCCTGCTGTAGGTTCTTGGGACACATGAGTGAGCAAAACAGAGGACAACTTTTGTCCTCTTCCAAGTGGGAGGACACCGATGGTGGCACACAGAGTAATGGCCCCCAAAGATGTCCACGTTCTGATCCCTGGAAGCTGTGAGTGTGCTACTTCATGTGGCCAAAGGAATTCTGCACGTGTGATGAAGTTAGGAATCCTGAGATGGGGGGATGATCATGGATTATCTAGGTGGGCCCAAGGTAATCACCAGGGTCCTTATACGGGTGGGGGAGGAGGGTGAGAGCTAGAGGAGGCAACGTGGTGAAGGAAGCAGAGGGTGGAATGATGCCTTTGGTGGAAGGAGCCATGAGTCAAGGAATGTGGGTGGCCTCTAGAAGCTGAAAAGGCAAGGATGTGAATTCTCCCCTAGAGCTTCCAGAAGGAATGCAGTCCTGCCGACACCTTGATTTCAGCCCAGGGAGACTCATTTCAGACTTATGACTCCCAGAGTTATAAGATAATAAATTTGGGTTGTTTTGAGCCACCAAGTTTGTGGTAATCTGTTAGAGCAGTGACAGGAAATTGACTTAAACAATTCACCTACCACCTAAGCAGATTATCCATGATGCGTGAGAAGGTAACGGAACCATAATTCTGAGCTCCTCTTTGCCTGGGAGAGAGGCGGCTGTTGGGGTGTCTGTTTGCACATAGAGTAATTGGGCAATGAGCTTGACAATATTTGCACTCCTTTCTAAAGGAGAAGCCTTTTGTTTATGATAGGAGACAGGCTGACAATAGTGGTAAAATCCTATTGCACAGTCCTGGTGTGGTGCTTGTCCACTGCCTGTACATAGGTAGAGTTTAATTGTATTAAAATGTGCAAACGGCTGGGTGCAGTGGCTCATGCTTGTACTTCCAGCACGTTGGGAGGCCGAGGCAGGAGGATCGCTTGAGCCCAGGAGTTTGAGACCAGCCTAGGCAACAAAGTGAGACCCCCTTCTCTACCAAAAAAAAAAAAAAAATAGCTGGGTGTGGTGGTGCACACCTGTAGTCCCAGCTACTCAGGAGGCTGAGGCAGGAGGATCTCTTGAGCCTAGGAGGTCGAGGATGCAGTGAGCTGTGTTTGCACCACTGTACTCCAGCCTGAGCCAGAAAGAAAGATCCCATCTCTTATTTATTTATTTATTTATTTATTTATTTATATATTTTTTGAGACAGAGTCTTGCTGTCGCCCAGGCTGGAGTGCAGTGGCGCGATCTCGGCTCACTGCAACCTCCGCCTCCCAGGTTCACACCATTCTCCTGCCTCAGCCTCCCGAGTAGCTGGGACTACAGGTGCCCGCCACCTCACCCGGCTAATTTTTTTTGTATTTTTATTAGAGACGGGGTTTCACCGTGTTAGCCAGGATGGTCTCGATCTCCTGACCTCGTGATCCGCCTGCCTCGGCCTCCCAAAGTGCTGGGATTACAGGTATGAGCCACCGCGCCTGGCCTAGATCCCATCTCTTCTTAAAAAATTGAATTAATGTCCAAGCGATCATATGTATAAACTCCCATGTAGAAGAAGAAGAAACTGAGGCATGAGAAGAACTGGTTACCGACTCGACCCAGGGCTGCATAGTGAGATGGTGGCTTCTGGCCATTGTTGGGCTGGCAGTTTGAGCCCAGGTTTCCTCTTCACATGAAAATCAGAGCTTCTCGGCCGGGCGCGGTGGCTCACACTTGTAATCCTAGCACTTTGGGAGGCCAAGGTGGGTGGATTGCCTGAGGTGAGGAGTTCAAGACCAGTCTGGCCAACATGGTGAAACCCTGTTTCTGCTAAAGGCACAAAAAAAATTAGCCAGGCATGGTGGTGTGTGCCTGTAATCCCAGCTACTTAGGAGGCTGAGGCAGGGGAACTGCTTGAACCAGGGAAGTGGAGGTTGCAGTAAGGTGAATCACGCCACTGTACTCCAGCTTGAGCGACAGAGTGAGACTCCATCTCAAAAAAAGAAAGAAAGAAAAAAGAAAATCAGAGCTTCTCTCACACACACTAAATAAAAGCACTGTGCCCGCTCCCGCAACGTCCCTGTAGAAATGAGCACATCTGAGTGTCCTGCCCAGTGCCAGGCTGGCTTAGCGTGGATGCCCCCGGCACACAGCTCTCTTCCTTTTCTCGGCACCTCCGCGGCTCTCTAAATCCCCTGGGAACATTGGGGACACTCTCTGGTGTTGCTTTACACCTGTTTTAACTTGCCTCCTGCTCTCCAGCCAAGGAGGGGGCTGGATTCATGATGACTTTTTCCTTTGTCACTTGAAGGCAAAACTGGTATCGAGTTTGTTGCCTCATGATGACCATGGATTATGATACCGGTTCAGCTGCTGTAGCAGAACCCAAAATAGCAGCGATCTGAACAAGATAGCCAGTCCCAACATCCACAGCCCAGTGTCAGTACCCAGACTCCCTCGGGCTTGCTGCTCTGCCATCCTTAACACAGTTTCCACCTCGTGATGCACGATGGCTGCTCTGGTTCCTGCCACTGTGTCTGCATTCCAGCTGGCAGGAAGGGGAGACCAGGAAGACGGACTGTCTTCCTTTAAAGGGCAGGGCACGCATCATTACCAGTCACATGCTGCTGGCCAGAGCCTGGTCATGTGGGTGCCGTTCATCACAAGAGAGGCTGGGAAATTTTTTTTTTTTTTTTTTTTTGAGAGAGAGTCTTGCTCTGTCGCCCAGGCTGGAGTGCAGTGGCGCGATCTCAGCTCACTGCAACCTCTGCCTCCTGGATTCAAGTGCTTCTGCCTCAGCCTCCCGATTAGCTGGGAGTACAGGTGAGCGCCACCACGTGCAGCTAATTTTTTTTTTTTTTTTGTATTTTTAGTAGAGATGGGGTTTTACCATGTTAGCCAGGATGGTCTCGATCTCCTGACCTTGTGATCCACCCACCTTGGCCTCCCAAAGTGCTGGGATTACAGGCGTGAGCCACTGCGCCCGGCTGGAGATGTGGTCTTTTGTTGGGTGGCCAGGGGCCCAGCAGAAATTTTCATTACTCTAGAAGAGAACGGATGATTTTTTCTGCTGTAAGGATTGCTTCAGCTCTCAAGAATGTTCCAGACAAACACTGAGCTTTCTCGGAGGCTGGGGACCTGGGGATGGGAGGCAGGTGTGACCTGATAAGGCCTGGAGTATAGGGTACGGCTTTCTTCTCATCTTGGAGCAGCTGAGATGGTGATGGCCTCAGCCTGATATTCCCACCCATGCCGGGGGGTGCGTGGCTGGGCTCCCTGATCACCTGGGATAGGAGCAAGAGGCTGGAGCTGATGCTGGAGAAGCAGCGGGTGATGGGGGTCTGGATCCCCTTGGGAACAGCTGCTCGGATGTGGACGTATCTTAGGAGCCCGTCACTCCCGTAGGCTGCTTTCGTGACCTCTCTCCCAGTGCAGGGTCCCCAGTCAGGGGCTCACTCTGCTTCTGCCACTGTCCCTTGACACTGGACACAGCCTGTGCTGGACAAACGCATGCAGAAAAGGCACTCACAGTTCCACAATCAAGTCACTTCTCCTTGCTCACTGAACACTGTTCTCGTGTGAGCAACACTGAGGCCCCAGGGGGTAATCATGATCCTTCCAAGCCATTTGTGCCCATCCCACTCCCCATTTCCAGTGATTAAAACAGAGGTGAGCATGTGACCCACAGTGTTGAGTGAGGTAGAAAGGCAAGTGCGCTGGGGGCTTTTGGAAGGACTGCCAGCCGCTCTATAAAGACAGTGAGTTGTTCTGGATGCAGGTGTGTGAGGATGTGATGTCTGGAGCTGGGGCAGCCATCTTGCAACAGTGAGGTGATAAATTTGAGGTTTAAGAAAACAATGACCCAGGGGTGGCGAAGTGAAAGGGTGGAATGCATCTAGATCCTTGACTCTCGAACCACTGAGCTAACTCCGGGACTTCTTATTTAATAATACTTTTTTCTTTCTTTTCTTTTCTTTTTCTTTCTTTACTCCATTTTCCAGGCTGGAGTGTAGTGGCGCAATCTGGGCTCACTGCAATCTCTGCCTCAGGCTCAAGTGATTCTCCCACCTCAGCCTCCCAAGAATCTGAGATTACAGGTGTGCACCACCACATCCGGCTAATTTTTACTATGTTGATTCTTCCAACCTATGAACATGAATTGTCTGTCCATTTATTTAGATTCTTTTGAGTTTTTTTCATCAGTGTTTTGTAGTTTTAACATGTAAGTTCTGAACCTCTTTTGTTATTTTTTATTTATTTTTATTATTTTTATTATTTATTTTTTTTTGAGATGGAGTCTTGCTCTGTCGCCCAGGCTGGAGTGCAATGGCGCAAACTTGGCTCATTACAACCTCTGCCTCCTGGGCTCAAGCGATTCTCCTGCCTCAGCCTCCTGATTAGCTGGGATTACAGGCACGCACAACCACGCCTAGCTAACTTTTGCATCTTTAGTAGAGATGGGGTTTCACCATATTGGCCAGGCTGATCTTGAACTCCTGACCTCAGGTGATCCACCTGCCTTGGCCTCCCAAAGTGCTGGGATTACAGGCGTGAGCCACCGCGCCCAGCTCAATTTTCTTTCTTTCTTTCTTTTTTTTTTTTTTTATAAATAAGATGGGGTCTTGCCCTGTTGCCCAGGCTCATCTTGAACTCCCGGGCTCAAGCGATCCACCCACCTTGGCCTCCCAAAGTGCTAGTATTACAGGCGTCAGCCACTGCGCCCAGCTCAGTAATTCTTCTTGAGTAAACTTTATGGTTCAAACCACTCGAGTCAGGTATTCTGTAACTGATATCAATGAAGGCATTCAAACATTCGCCTGTCCTTGTGCTAAAACTTTCAGCGGTTCTCCACTATGCAGGGCATAAGGACTGAAAGTCTTAGCCTGGCTCACTAAACCTGTGTCTAGTCTTCCCGCCAGCCCTCATCTCCCTCCCCTTGGCTCACTCTGTTCCCACAGCACTGACCTTCTTAAGATTGTTCTTTTGACTCACCAGCTTCTCACCACCTTGGGGCCTTTGCACATGCTCTGCCCTCTGTCTGGAATGCTGTCTCCCTGCACCTGTACCTCCCAGCACCACCTGGCCAACGTCTACAGATCCTTTTGGCCTTTGTTTGTGTGGCTTTCAGCGAGGCCTTTTTCCATGTCTTCTTTCGTGGCGCTCATCCCATCTGGAATGACATGTTTATCTGTAACCTTGCTCTTTCCTTGCAATTAGAACCTTATCACAGTTGGGTGCAGTGGCTCATGCCTGTAATCCTAGCACTTTGGGAGGCTGAGGGGGGGTGGATCGCCTGAGGTCAGGAGTTTGAGACCAACCTGGCCAACATAGCAAAACCCCGTCTCTACTAAAAATACAAAAAAAAATTAGCCGGGTGTGGTGATGGGTGCCTATAATCCCAGCTACTTGGGAGGCCGAGGCAGGAGAATCGCTTGATCCTGGGGATGGAGGTTGCAGTGAGCCAAGATTCTGCCACTGCACTCCAGCCTGGGCAAAAGAGTGAAACTCCATCAAAAAACAAACAAGCAAAAAAGAACCTGATCACAGCTGGTCCTGAGCCTGCTTTTCCACGCTGTAGTCTCCTGTACCTGGTATAGTGTCAAGTCCACAGCAAGTGCACAGTTGTTTCTTGAATGAATGAAATGGTTTGTGAATCATTATTTCACTGCCTGTCTCTCCTGCTGGTCTCCAAGGACACTTCTACTGGGAAAACCTCACTCAGCTCTCAGGAATCCATCCCTGGCCAATCCCCCACATGCCTGCTAGTACTCCATTCATTTGTTTACACGTCCCTCTCTCTCACACACACACCCATCACTGTGTTCATCTACTGCTACATAACAAATAATCCCCAAACATAGAAGCTTTAAATAGCATGTAACACTTATTATCTCATTGTTTCTGTGGGTGAGAAATTTAGCTGAGTGGTTCCGGTTCCAAGTCTCTTCTGAGAGTGCAGTCAGGGACTGCAGTCATCTGAAGGCTTGACTGAGGCTGGGGGATCTGCATGCTCAGGGAAGGTGCGAAGGCAGGTGATTTGTTTCATTTCATCAGCCCAGCCCCAGTGTCTTTCGGGGCCAAGTGAGGGTTGGTGATGGTTTCGGAGATTTGGGGAGTTGTGGTGGCTGTGCCCAACCCTTTAGGCACTGATGAGAAAGAATACAACAATTAAAAGCTTCAGGGGAGTGCATGAAATGGATGAATAAATAAATAAATAGACCGGGTGCAGTGGCTCACGCCTGTAATCCCAACACTTTGGGAGGCCGAGGCGGGAGGATCACCTGAGGTCCAGAGTTCGAGACCAGCCTGACCAACATGGAGAAACCCTGTCTCTACTAAAAATACAAAATTAACCTGGCGTGATGGCACATGCCTCTAATCCCAACTACTCAAGAGGCTGAAGCAGGAGAATCGCTTGAACCTGGGAGGCAGAGGTTGCAGTTAGCCGAGATTGTGCCATTGCACTCCAGCCTGGGCAACAAGAGTGAAACTCTGTCTCAAAAAAAAAAATAAATAAATAAATAACAAATGAATGAATGAATGAGAGACCTTGGGGAATTTCTTGCTTTACAGTGAAATTCTATCTCCTTTGTGTCTTGTCTCCCAAGATGTGTCTTGGGTAACAGAGCATGGGACAGAGCCACTGCAGCCATGCCCAGGGAGGGCCAGGGTGAGTGAGGTAATGACAGGTGAATCCTCCCATTGGGGGAAGTGCTCAGAAAGTGTGGGCGGGGCCCACAGGCTTCTATGTCACCTGCAAGGATTTCTATGGACTGGAACATCTTCCTGTGGATGCTGGCTGCTGTGGCTGCTGTTGGTGGGTGGGGCGGAGGGTTGGGGGGTGCTCTCTGCTTTACCCGTGTCTCCCCAGCTGCCTTTTCTGGGGTCTGGTGGGGGGGCTCCCTCCCACACAGCCTGTGGTCCTCACTCCCCTAGGAGAATGTAAATGTCATTTTGCACAATCTGAACTCCAGGGAAACTGCCCAGACTCAGTTAATACCTGCTTTCCTTGCTTTAAGCAAACCCGGTTTATGGAAGTCTCTGGGATCACAGTTAAGGTAAAAACACTGTTTAGCCTCTGGGTCTGCCCCATGCATCGAGCCGGCGCCAGCATTGCTCGCAGCCTCTTGTTTTCTCTCGTAGCATTGTGAGGTTTTGGGCAGAACACAGCTGCACTGCGCACGCGGTGAGGTATCGAAGGGGGCCCCGAAGACACTCGAAGAACAGTGGGGGCCCTGAAAAGTGCCAGTGCTGAGCCCAGACAGATGGGAGACCTTGGACAAATTCCCCGACACCCCTGAGCCTCGATTTCCTCATCTGAAAAATGGGGTGGTGATGACAGCACATCTCAGAGGGCTGGGAGGATGAAGCCGCCAAGTGACAGCTGCGATGGATCCACAGGGATGGCACAGGGGCAACCGACCAACCAGAGATCCGCAGAGCCATGGTGGGCCCAGCCCCATCCTGCCCCCCATGCAGCCAGTGAGAAGCCCTGCTGCTGGAGGGGCTACGGGGACAGATCAATTACACCACAGTGTGAGGTCTCTGTGCCTTCCAAACTCCATCCTGAGTGTTTATTGCCTCGATAATGAAGGGTGGGAGCCTCAAAGACCAAACAAACAGCTGATGAGAGAGAGAGAGACGGAGACAAAAAGAGAGAGAGAGAGAAAGAATAGGTCTGCACTGTGGCCTGTGCTATAACAGGAGACAGAGGGAACCTCTTAACTGGGGTCTCCAGCTGAGAGCAGGGAGGCCCCCTGGGGAGGTCTGTTCCAAGGTCTGAGGAAGGAGGAGAGGTGGATGGGGCCTTGGGATTAGGGAGACGGGGCGGGGCCACCATGTGTTGGCTGTGGAGCCTTGGGCAAGGAGTTAACCTCTCTGTGCCTCAGTCTCCTCCTCTATAAAATGGGTATGACAGAGAGTAATAGTCCCTCCACCCTCAAAGGGCTGTTGCGAGGATTAAAGAAGTGAACAATTGTTAGTGCTTAGAGCAAAGCCTGACTCTGGCAGGGGGCTTTGTATTCATGTTTGGTCAGTATGTAAGAGTAAATGCTCAAGACCAGCTGGGGCACCACAGCGAGATCCCATCTCCAAAAAAAATAAAATTAAAAAAAAAATTAGCCGGACATGGTAGCCTGTGCCTGTGGTCCCAGCTACTGGGGAGGCAGGAGGATGGCTTGAGCCTTGGGAGGCTGCGGTGAGCCATGATCACACCACTGCACTCCAGCCTGGGCGACAGAGTGAGGCACCATCTTAGAAAAAAAAAAAAAGTCCCCGCTACCCGCGGGCTTCCCACCTATAGGCCTGCAGGCCCAGCTGCTTGTTGGAGCCAGCCTGAGGTGGAGTCAGGGGTCTTCCTTTCTTTATCTTCTTTCCTGCCACCCCCACCCCAGCTCCTGTTGCTCCTCCCCTTGTCCCGGAGGAAGAGGACACTGAGTGGCACCTCACCCACGCTTCCCCTGAGGTCCCAGTGCAGGTGGGCTGTGGATGCTTCCTAAGCCTCCGCTGTGCCTCCTACTGACACAGTGAGAATGGGGCCAGCAGGCTGGGGAGAGATTTTAGGAGACCTGAAGTCTCTGGAGATCCTTGATCTTGGGGGAGGGAGGCTTACAGTGATGGAGTCTCTTCCCCAGCAGGCCCCTCACCTCCCCTGAGGACAATCAGCTAGATCTGGGGTGTGTGTCTGCCCACACGGGTCAGGACGGAGCCCCTCGAAGCCATCCTTCCACCAGGTTAGCTCAGACCTCAGACCTGGCCGTATCGCTGTTGGGGGTCTGATGGTCACATGGGCACCTTAGCCTCATTGAGAGAGGTGCGGTTCAAAGAGCTCGGGACCATCTCAACCCCCAGACAAGTGAGCAAGTCTGGACCTCAGTCTCTTCTTTTGTCCAATGTTCTGCAGATTCAGAGAAATAACAGGCATCAAGTCTTTGCAGGCCAGAGTTTAACGGATGTGTCTGCCACTCAAGGCAGTGGTGTTGGGGGGATAAAGGACAGTTGTACACGACTGTGCCAGGCCTGCCCCGGAGTTCTGAGCCACCTTGCTGAACGCCAGCACCCACGGCTGCACGGCCCCTGAGGGTGGCACTGTCCTTGCTTCCTACCTGCGTGAGGGACAGGACCTAGTTATTGCTTGTTTGTGCAGGTGTGATGCTCCTACCTACAGAGGGTCCTCGGAACCTCCCAGCCCACTTCTCCGCTGTCCTCCTGCCAGCCGTGCTGGTCAGGGTTCTGCTAGAGAAACAGAAGCAGTAAGGGGTCTATAGTAGGAGATTCATTGCAAAGAATTGGCTCATGCAGTTGTGGGGGCTGGAGAAGCATGTCTGAAATCTAGAGGGCAGGCTGTTGGAAAGGGCAGTCGGAAATCTCCACCTGGGCACACTCTGCCATCCACAGGCAGTGAAGCCCCAGCCCTGTTCTTAAGACCTTTCATCGGATTGAGTCAGGCCCACCCAGAGTATCTGAGACAATCTCCCTTTCTTTCTTTCTTTTTTTTTGAGATGGAGTCTCACTCTCTCACCCAAGCTGGAGTGCGGTGGTGCGATCTTGGCTTACTGCAAGCTCCGCATCCTGGGTTCACACCATTCTCCTGCCTCAGCCTCCCAAGTAGCTGGGATTACAGGCACCCGCCACCACGCCCAGCTAATGTTTTTGTATTTTTAGTAGAGATGGGGTTTCACTGTGTTAGCCAGGATGGTCTCGATCTCCTGACCTCATGATCCACCCGCCTTGGCCTCCCAAAGTGCTGGGATTACAGGCGTGAGCCACCACACCCAGCCAACAATCTCCCATTCTTAAAGTCAACCAATCATGGACTATTTATTTATTTTGAGACAGGGTCTTGCTCTGTCACCCAGGCTGGAGTGCAATGGCACCATCTCAGCTCACTGGAACCTCCGCCTCCCGGGTTCAAGTGATTCTCATGCCTCAGCCTCCCGAGTAGCTGGGATTACAGGCACGGGCCACTGTGTTTGGCAAATTTTTGTATTTTTAGTAGAGATGGGGTTTCACCATGTTGGCCAGACTGGTCTTGAACTCCTGACCTCAAGTGATTCACCCGCCTCAGCTTCCCAAAGCGCAGGGATTATAGGCGTGAGCCACCGCGCCGGCTGGCAATCATGGACTTTAATCGCATCTGCAAAATACCTTCCTGGCAACACAGAGGTTCATGTTTGATTCAAGGGGTGGGGACTGCAGCCTCCCCTGAGTGGATACAGGAAAATGACCATCGCACCATTCCTCTTTTCTCTCTGGTTTCTTGATCCTGCCAGCATGAACACTGAATATCAGCCACTGGCCTCCCCACAGAGCCGGGGTGGGGGCGGGGTGGGGAGGTGGGGAGTGAAACCAGCGCTGAGCTCCTGGATCAGGCCTTGCTGGACGCCCCGGACTTTCTCCCGGCTCCACCTCCCAGCCCCCTGGGATAAATTCCACCTGGACCCCCAGCCCTCGGCCTCAGCTCCTCCTTCAGTGTGAATCCCTGGCTTGTGACATCTCCACAGACTGGCCTGAGCGAGCCCCACATGAGCCCAGCTTGGACTGGGGCCAGCAGCCTCCCTTACTGCCCTCAGGGAGCTGCCAGTCTCCTGGGGGAGCCGCAGAGCCTGGAATCCGGGTCCCAGGTTCGCAGAGCGAGCTTGCAGAGAGCCTCTGTTTTCCCTGATTCTCGGCTGTGCTCTGGGCTGGACTCCCTGGTCAGCCCATAGCTCTTGTCTGCAGGAAATCAGCCCCGTGCTTGTTTTGTTTTGATTGCACAACCCCGGTGCAGGAGGCCAGGGTGGACATCTGCTGTTTTGGCCAGCCCAGCACCCAAGCCCCCCTTTTCTGGCAAGAGCCCCCCAGTTGCCTCATGGGGACCTCCCCCGATGTGTGTAGCCTGGGGAGTGGGCTGTCAGCCCAGATGCCCCTGTCCTGCCTGGCCAAGGGATGGGCCTTGTCTTCGTCTGTTTTCTGTTGCTTATAACAGAATACCTGAAACTGGGTAATGTATGAAGAAAAGGAATTTATTTCTTATAGTTACGGCAGCTGAGAAGTCCCAGGTCGAGGGACCACATTTGGTGACACCGTTTTTGTTGGTGGGGATCTGTGCCCACCACAGGCAGTGCCGGGCAGTGCCGGGCATCACATGGCAAGGGGGCAGAGTGGCCCATGAGCTGGCTCAAGCCTCTCTTCTTCTTATAAAGCCACCAGTTTCCCTCCCATGATGACCCGTTAATCCACTGAAATCCACGAATGCATTAATCCATTCCTGAGGGCAGAACCCTCATGCTCCAATCACATCTTAAAGCTCTCACCTCTCAATACTGCCCCATTGGAGATTAAGTTCTCCATGACACATGCAATTTGGGGGACGCATTCAAACCACAGCAGGCCTGGAGCCTCATCTTGGTCGCCAGCCCTCCTACCCTGAAGATAGATGCTCATCTGGCCTCATTCTTGATGGCCAACCCCTGGGGCGGTCAGGTCTTTCCTTGCTCTGGAAGATGCCCTGGTTTGGTCCCATCCTCACCGAGGCCCTCCTGGATCTCCGGCCTTTGCTTCCATTCTCGGAGCTCCCTCTTGGTCTGATGATAAAGCCCCTTCCTGCTCAAGTCAAACAAAGTCCATTTCTCTTGCTTATAACCACAGAAACCTGACTGGTTAGACACTGAATGCCACCCGACTCTGCCCTGACTCACTGCATGATCCTGGGCAAGATGGCCCCTCTCTGGGCCTCAGTTTCTCCATCTGCACGGCTGAACTCGCTTCCCATGCTGACGCCCGATGGCCCTGTGGCTGCTTTGGTCATCATGGCTGACTTGGACTGGTGCGTTTGCTGCTGAGGATCGGTGGGGGCCTTCCCTGCCCTGACCCTGGAGGTCTGTGGGGCATGCCTGGTTGGGAAGAGGGGATGACAGCTGGGGAAGCCTCAGCTTCTGTGTAGTTGGGCTCATAAGGACCAATGTCCTGGTACCAAGGCTGTTGCTTTAACAGGCAGTGGTCCACTTCTCTTTAAGCCCTTTTGCTTCAAATTTTTGGGAATCTGATAAAGGCTTTAGCTGCTTTCCTTAGACCAAAAAACCTTCCTCTACTCCCCTTGTTCCTTCTCTGCACACTTTATTTTTACTTTTATTATTTTTTGAGGCAGGACCTTACTCTGTCACCCAGGCTGGAGTGCAGTGGCGTGATCACAGCCCCCTGCAGCCTTGACCTTCCGGGCTCAAGCGATTCTCCCATCTCAGCCTCCCGAGTAGCTGGGACTATAGGTGCCAGCCACCATATCTGGCTAATTTTTGTTGTTGTGTTGTTTTAGTAGAGACGAGGTCTCGCCATGTTGCCCAGGCTGGCATGCTTTAAGGGACAGTTTCCAGAGGAGGTGGAGGAGCAGCCTTCAGAGGCCTGTCCTGACCCTAAGGTGACCAGCCTCTGGGTTTCCAGATCAGCAGCTTTGGCACACAGGTCAGAGGCCAGGTACAGTGGGCACTTTGTTAGTATCGCTTCGTATCAACTCATCCACCTGAAGAGGACAGCATTGGAGGTAGAGATTGCTATGTTTTCACCAAACCCTGGTTCATTGGCTTCCTCCTGGGCATGCAGCTGGACTGCATTTCCCAGCCTCCCTTGCAGTTAGGAGTGGCCACATGACCCAGCTCTGGCCTGTGCAACGGGAGCTGAAATGATGTGGCTCCTCTGCCCCTGGTTTAGCTTGGTCCACAAGCATCCTTCCATGCTATCCTCCACGCTCCCTCTTTCTTCTCCCACATGCTTACAGCAGAGGAGGAGAAGGCCTTAGGTGATGACAGGGTCACAGGGTGAAGGGGCCTGGGCCCCTGAGTGACCACATGGAACAGAGCCCTTGCCCCTCCCTCCACCAGCCCCCAGGAGACTGTAATGCAAGCAAGAAATAAACTTCTCTTCAGGGGCTGTTTCTTACATTTGTTATGACTAAGTCAACGTGTTCATCATCCCCATCCAGGGGAAGTCCTTTTCCACTGAAAAGGAATCCATCTCAGGACTCCTTTAAAATAGAGAGCTCCTCCAGTGCCTTTGGCCTGGGATCCCTGAAGCTGGAGAGTGTCTGCCTCCAGCCCTGAGCCTAGCACCTGCCTGAACCTCAGGGCATCTTCTCTGGGGCTCTGATTTACGGTGACTCTGGGCTTCACCCCTTGCCCTCAGGTTGCCACCCCTGCTTTCCTCCTTCCTCGTGTCTGTAGTCTGTGGCCTTCTTCTTCCATCCCGCGGCCTCCCATTTACTTTGACCATTGTCTGGGGTTGAAAGACCAAGGTTCAGAGGTCAGGCGTATCTATTTTTTTCCCTTCTCCCTGACAAATTGCTCCCTGTGGGCAGGGCCTGGGCTGGGTCACTGTGAACTTCCTCCTGCACAGTAGAAGGTTGAGCACAGAGGGGCCGCTTCTGGAACGCTACATTCTTTGCAGTTCCACAGTGTGGAAGGCCCTGAGGGGGTTGCTCCCAGGATCCCATGTTCCCTGGGGCACTTGGATTCCAAAGAGAGAAGCCGGCCTCTGCTTCCGGCTCATTTCCTAAGTGAGCCACTGCAGGGCTCCAGGAAGGTGGAGTCCAGGAGTCAGAGCCTGGGCAGCTGGCTCTGGCCTCTTTTCCCAGCTACACACAGCAACCTGGCCCCTGTCCACAGCCCCTCCATGGCTGGGAGACCAAGAGACAGGTCTAATGCCCTGCCCAACCTATCCCCACTGTGGGAAACTCTTTCCATCACCCTTCCTCCCAGGGGGGACTACTTTCCACCTTTTAAATAATTAAATTGGTCTCCAAACCACCAGTTACCAAACCCTTCTGCCCTTGGTAATCTTCCAAAACATTTACAACACCAACTGTCCTTGCTGTGTGCCAGGCCCCAGGCCAGGCCACTTATACCCTAGATACCGATCCCTGGGGATGGATGCCGTCAGTATCCCCATCTGACAGATGGGGAAAGGTGAGGTTCAAAGGGCCTTCTGCCCCCGGTCGCCCCCGCCCTGTACCAGCTTCGAATGCAGTGGCAGGGGGCCACGATCTTGTGCCCAGGCCTGGTTCTCCCAACCCCCAGCAGCGGGAGAGAATGCTGGGGAGGGGGCACGAGGCCGCTCCCTCCCCAGGGGGCTCCCACAGCTCCCAAGCTCACTGACACTTCGGTTTCCTTCCTCTCCTCTGGCCCTCCCCTGGACCCCTCTGCTGCACCCCCAGCTTGTCCCACCCACCCTTGAGCTCGACCCCTCTCCCTCCCTGGTTCCCACCATCAAAAGCGCCTGCTGCGGGGCTTGGCTCTGTTTGGTTTCTCCAGAGCCTGCCCAGGGAGCTCTGCCTCTCGGAGGTTGTGTGCTCACTTTGCAAAACGGCAGAAATTTATAGCCCAAGTAATTGATCACGGCGCTTCTGCCTCCCTCCATCTCTCTCGGGCTCCTAATTCCCTTCTCCCGCTCTTCTCTTTTTTCTCAGCGCGCCATCTGTGGTGTCAGAGAAAAGGAAGCCAAAAGTGGGGGGGTGTTTCTAGTCCCAGTTCTGCCAATTACGAGTCACATGAACCTCAGTTTCCCCATCCGCAAAACGGAGAAGCTAATAATACCTGCTCACAAGTGTGCCGGGCCCGTGGAGGCCGGGGCTGGGAGGAGCAGCCGGACAGAGTGACTTCTGGCCCCGAGCCACCCTGTGGGGTGCGGGGTGGGGTGGGGGCCCACCTTCCCAATGGGGACACTGGGGCCAAGAGAGCTCAAGCCATTCACTCAGGGTCACAGAGCTGGTGAACAGCAGCCCTGGGGCTTGAACCAGATGAGTTGCCCTCAAAGCCGGAACCATTAGGCCACACTCCCCCCACGCCAGCCCCAGGGCCCATCAGAAAACAGGTGAGACTCACCAGTCCTCCCAGACCCCTATTTCACTCCATTCTGGAGCTAACTGTGGGGCAGAAGCAGAGGCCACCGGGACAAAGGGAACACTTTGCAAATTGTAGAGAGCCGCGAGGATGGAAGGAAACTTCAGAATCATTCCCATTACTTTCAGCGCCAGCCCCCCTGGATCAGACCCCCTCCACTGTCTGGGAGACTCACTGGGACCTAAGAACTTCCCTGGCCCTCAGTTGCTGCCTCTCCCTCCAGAGAAGCTGTATGAATAGGGGCCTCCCTCCGGCCAGGCGCCTACACCTGCCAGCCTCCAGGAAGGCCCATAGAACCTTCCAGAACAACTCGCAAATGACCCTGAAGAGCACTTCACTCGCCCTTCCGTGGCAGATGAGGCACCAGACCTGGGAGGGGCAGCCCAGGTTCCTGGCCCGAGCTCTGGGGGGCCTGGGGCTGGAAACTCCCCTCTGAGCCCCACTCCAGGGCGGGGCTGAGGCCATTCCTGACCCCTTCTGTTCAGTTCTGGGGGATGGGGGACGAGTGCTTCCAGGGGGGGAACGTGCTTGTCTTTTTCCCCTCCACCCTCAGTCTAGCTTGTCTCTGCCTGTGTACGTCTCTGTGTCTCTCGCTGTCTCTGTGTGTGTCTTTCTCTCCAAGCCCCCAGCCCGCAGGTACGCGCTTGCTTCCTCCCATGCGTGGCCCCCAAGACCAAGCACAGCTCCTCGGGTGTTTGCATCCAAGGTGCCCGCAGCGCCCCGGCCTCCTCCCTTCCCCATGGCAGCCCCGGGGGCTGCTCTGGGCAGGGCGGTCCGCAGCTCGGGGGCGGCGGGCACGTTCTGTTCCCCGCTTTCGGGCGGGGACCGCAGACTCCAGCCCCGGCGACTGCCTGCTCCCGCCTGGCTGGCGGAGATGAGAGCCGGCTGCAGGGCTGGGAGCGAGGCAGCAGCACACAGAACAAACAGAATTTTTTTTTGCAACTAGAGGGGGAAGCACAGAGCTAAAAATAAAACGAAAAGATCAGTATCTGTCAGTCTGACAGCTGATTGGCTGCTCGGAGATGCATATAATTACCAGCAACTGGCGCTGGGTAGGCAAAGCCGGGAGAAACTGCTGAGACGAGGTTAGGATTTAACCTTTAAATTCTGGAGCCATCGGAAACCGAGGGGAGGACGACGGGTGTCGGTGCTAATGAGGCTGGGGGCGGGCGATGGGCGGTGGGCCTCAGAGTCCGGGGCAGGTCTCAGGGGCTCCCCGGGGAAGGCCCTGGGAGCCCTTGGCCCTGGCGGCCTCCGCCATCAGACTGGGAATGTCTCTGATTGGGTGGCCCTCCTCCCCGCCCAGCTGAGGGGTGTCCTCTTCCGCGAAGTTAGGGTCTTACCTGGGAGGCAAGGAGGGAGGGGGCTGCCTGAGGCCCTGGGCTCCTCCGGGACCGGCGCACCCCGTCTCACTCACATTCCTTCGCCTTTCCCTGCCCGGTGTGGATTTCCAAAACCCATCCCCGCTCCCCTCCTTCCTTCACCCCAAGTCACCCCTGTTCCCAGCTCTGTTTCTTGCCCCACCCAGGGAGGGCTTTTCTGCACCTCAGGCTTGTCCTAGGGCCCCGAGACAGACAAAAACTGCGGCAGTTGAGGGGTGTTGTGCTCTCCCTAAGCCTCAATTTCTTCATCTGTTAAAGGCAGGTGATGAAAATTGGGCCCACCTGGCTGCTGGTCAAATGCCAGGGCTGCTGTGGGCCCAGCCTTGCATGTTGACTCTTTCACCTGAGCCAGGAGTCAGGCGACCGGGGTTCTAGTCCAGCTGGGAATTGTCCCAGTGTGAACTGGGAGTAAGAGTTCCTGCCCTCTGACCTCTCCAGGTGGCAGTGGGGACCACGTGAGATGGCGTATGTGGCCTTGAGTAATAAACCTCACCTGTGGGGGGAGGTGGGCGAGGAAGCCTGCAGCTCCTTGAACCCACCACTTTTCTCTCCCAGGCCCTTGCCCAGGCTGTGGCCTCTGCCTGGAACCCCTTTTCTTCCCACGCGAGCCCTTCCCTTCAGTGCCTCTTCCTCTGGGAAGTCCTCTCTGGTGCCCAGCCCGTCCTCTTCTGCCCACCCTGGGTTTCGCACCCCATGCTCAGGCCCTGATTGCCTGCTTTGCACACAGGGCTGTGCGCTCCATGAGGGCAGGAACCACATGGCTGTTCACAGCTGTGTTGCCAGGGCCTGGCCTGGAGCCCCTCAGGAAGTGAGACATCTGAATCCTCTGTTCTGTGACCCTGGCAGCCAGGTAGAGCCACCTTGGCCGTGGCACCCAGGCTTGGAGCAAGCAGCAGCCTCATGGGGGGGGAACCAAGTTTCCCCAGCACATCAGCAGGCCCTAAGGGGACATGGCTCTTGGCTCTGCCCTCAGAGCACTGATGCCCGGGGGACACTGCCCTTTGTGTGTGCCACCTAAGAGAGGATGCAACCTTAGAGCGGGCAGGGGTAAGCATGGTCCCAGGCCCTGTTGTACCCTCCTAAGAAAGTTCCCAGTTCTGCCTGTCCAGCCCTGGTCTTTTCCCTGTGCTGTCTGGGACAGTGGATGGAGCTGCCGCTGAGCGGTGGGACCTAGAAAACACATACTGACCTATAGGAGGCACTGCCCAGAGCTCATAACTGGGGTGGGGTGCAAAGGAAAAGTGGGTGAGGGAGGCAGAGAGAAATCCTATGAGTAGCTGACACGTCAATAGTCTAGCTGCGTGCCTGCCTCTCTCACCACTTCATGGGGATCGTCTCCTAGAATTCCCACAAGAGCCCCTTGCAGGTGGTGCGATTGTTATCTATAATTTGCAGATGAGGAAACTGAGGCACAGAGTAGTTAAGCAATGCTCCCAGGAGCCCACAGCTAGGGAGGACAGAGGCTGGATCCAGCCCAGTCCCCTGTCTCCTGGGGCCAGGCCCAGCGCTCCCACCTCTCTGATGAGGATAAAAAGGAGGGAGCAGGAAGGGAAATATTCCGGAGGCAACTACCACGAGACCTCCCGGCAGAGAGGCTTGAAAACGTCTTTTGTGTGTGGTACGCAAAGGATTCCCCTTTGGTGTCTCTTTGAAAGATTTCGGAAAGATTTAAACTGCTTTTCAATGATTTGGGGATGTCAGACTGGCGTTTTTTTGAGCGTGACACCGTGATGAGACTGGCCCCCAAGGCAGCCCTGTTTTACTCAGGTTATGGTAACAGAACTTCTGCAGCCTCAAAAGCAGCTTCTGCCGACTGAGCGCTCACCCCGGGGTCCGTGCTGGACTCAGCCTTGACTCGGATGCCCACCCTGAGCCCCACCTGAGAAGGGGATTATTTCATCCCTGCGTTATTTCCTTACAGCTGATGTCAGAATCTGCTCCTCTCCAAATTCGCTGTCTCCCCCTGTTAGGAGTGAGCTTGGTGAGGGCTCCAATCTGGTCTTCCCCATTCATTGCTGAGTCCCTGGCACCCAGCATCAGCCCCGCATGGAGCAGCTAGTCAATAAAGCTTTGCTGGACACATTTCAGATGAAGAGACTGAGGGTCAGAGAGGTCACATGGCTTGCTTGGAAGAACCATCAGATTTGTCTGGCTCAAGAGTCCACTTCTGGCTCCCACCTCACACAGCTGCTTAAGAGACCCCCACCCCAAGAGAGCCTCAGAGCCTGAGTCTTCCCCTGCTCTCCGCCCATTCTCAGGCCTTGTACTAAAACCAGTGAGGCCTCCGAGCTGCTCTCTGCCCCCCAACCTTTTCCTTGCTTATCTGGGAATCAGGCAAAAGTTGGCCAGAGTTAGCTCAGTCTCAGAGAAGCTGCATTCTTCTAGAGTCACTCGGTTTTGCGTGACCTGATTCAAATTTTCCATCTTTGTCACTTTGATTCCCACTCTGAGAAGTTTTCTCAGTACATATAACCTTACTATGTGATGACTGGCCTGGGTATTCATATGTGCATTTGATACCTGGTGCTTATCTCCTGGGGGACCCCTGGTTTAAGGGGGTTTAAGAAGATGTCCTGGTGAGACCGGGGTTATAATCAGAGACTCTCAGGGTTAGAGCTTGGCCCTGCCACTGAGTGGCCTTGGGAGTCTCATTTGACCTCTCCGAACCTTGGATTCCTCCCTTGTGAAATGGGGACAGGTTGAGTTCCTGCATGGAAATTGTCTTGCTTGATGTCTGGCCAAAAGACCAAAACTGCCGTCACTCACTGCCAGAGACGCCCTGCACATGGATATTAGAGTTTGCTGGTTTTGTTTGTCCTAAGCGAATGTCTGACCATGTACAGGCTGATGGATTCTGTAGGTGCAAGGTCCCTAACACAATCAATCTCTCTCCTCAAAAGACCATGAGCATGCCTGGACTCAGAGAGCACCGTGTGTGGGGGGCTGGCGTGGGCACGTGTCCGCAGCTGGGACTGGCTTCTAGGGTTCTGGGCTCAGGCGGGGGGGGTGTCCCAGGAGGTCATCTCTCTCTCCTTACCCTGGACCCTTTGGAAGTTGGTTTCCAAACGTCCTGAATTCCTGTTCCTTAATATGTGGCCCAGTACAGTGCTTGGCCCGGCAGCAGGAGCTTGGTTGGTGTTAGTCTGCTGGGGAATGGGAAAAAGAAGAGAAATGTCAAGCTTTCCCTTAAAAACAAAAAATAAAAGCAAACCCTCACATCTCCCACCAATAACACACCATCGTTATCCCTGTACTTTAAGAAATGTTGTTGCCGGGCACCGTGGCTCACGCCTGTAATCCCGATACTTTGGGAGGCCGAGGCAGGTGGGTCACCTGAGGTTGGGAGTTTGAGACCAGCCTGACCAACATGGAGAAACCTCATCTCTACTAAAAATACAAAATTAGCCGGGCATGGTGGCGCATGCCTGTAATCCCAGCTGCTCGGGAGGCTGAGGCAGGAGAATGGCTGGAACCTGGGAGGTGGAGGTTGCGGTGAGCCGAGATCGCACCATCGCACTCCAGCCTGGGCAACAAGAGCAAAACTCTGTCTCAAAAAAAAAAAAAAAAAAAGAAAAGAAAGAAAGAAACGTTATTTTGGAAAAACATCTGCCTGAACTCCAGGCAGTACCAGCACCTTCCTTGTGCCCAGTGTTGCATGGGGAGTGCCAGACAGCAAGGCCCCACTTGTGGGCAGGTCTGTGCACTGCGACATGCCAGCCTCTTCACAGCCCAGGTCATCCTTACCTCCACCCCATGAGGTGCAACTAGATGAAATTGCCACTTCCCAGATGAGGAAGATGCACAGAGAACTGAGAGACCCAGCCGACGGTCCCACAGTGAGAAAAGTCAGTAGCCCAGCTGTGGGCCTGAGCCCTGGGTGCTCCAGTGAGCAGGATGGAGTCCTGGTCTTTGGCAAGACTCAGCTTGGTGGGGGAAACGCATCCCCAACCCCAGATGGACTTTGAGTTCTGGCAGCTGGGCACTGGGGGAACTTTCTGGGAACTAGCGTGAACCACACATGGTCCCTGCCCTGGAGTCGCTTACGTCTCCCAGGAGAGGGGGACACATCCACAGACTGTGAACACATGGGCCTAAGAGGGGCCACCCAGGGCTGCAGAACTGATCCATCCCATACAAAATCACTGAAAAGACCCCCACAGACCTTGCTTAAAAATAGTCTTCTTGGCCAGGTGCAGTGGCTCATGCCTGTGATCCCAGCACTTTGGGAGGCTGAGGTGGATGGATCACTTGAGGCCAGGAGTTCGAGACCAGCCTGGCCAACATGGGGAAACCCCGTTTCTACTAAAAATACAAAAAAATTGGCCGGGGTGGTGGCAGATACCTGTAATCCCAGCTACTCGGGAGGCTGAGGCAGGAGAATCGCTTGAACCTGGGAGGCAGAGGTTGCATTGAGCTGAGATTGCGCTGCTGCACTCCAGCCTGAGCAATGGAGCGAGACTCCGTCTCAACGGAGTCTCCTGGCGGTGTGTCCCCATCAGAGTTCAGGTCCTTCATTGTGGATGATGGTGCATCTTTTGCATCTCAAAGTGGCCTCCTTTTTAAGCCATATTTGAAACCCAGTTGGCTTTCCCTTCCAAAGAATGTTCTGGTCCATGGTCCTGGAGACCTCTGAACCTGGATGTCCAGCTACTAGACACGTAAAAACCATTTCTAAGTACCCCTTGTGGGCCAGGCTTATACCTGTAATCCCAACACTTAGGGAGGCTGAGGCAGGAGGATTGCTTGAGCCCAGGAGTTTGAGACCAGCCTGGGCAACATGGTGAGACCCTGTGTCTACAAAGAGTAAGATGGTTAGTGGAACATGCTCGTGCACACCTGTAGTCCCAGCTACTTGGAGGCTGAGGTAGGAAGTTCACTTGAGCCCGGGAGGTTGAGGCTGCAGTGAGCCTTGATTATGCTACTGCACTCTAGCCTGGGCAACACAGCAAGATCCTGTCTCAAAAAAAAAAAAAAGAAGCCCTGTGTCCCTCCCGGGCAATCCTGTGCTGTGCTCCCAGGTGGCTTCCAGTCCAGAATGGAGAAGACGCATTCCGGTCGTCATGGGCTCTGGGGACCCCACCTCCTCCAGGCTGCTGGCAGATGGAGGAAATGTGTCTGGGGCAGAGGCTGCGAGCTGAAGTTGCCAGTTGATAGCAGCACCTGCTGTATCCATCTGACCTTCCAGCTCTCACCTTTAACCTTTGCACTCTCCTGACCAGTATCTCCAAGGCCTCCAATCTCCTGTGGTTGTGGGGTGGAAGTGAGAGGGGTAGGGGAGGGAAGAGGTCTGTCTGAGAGGAGCCAGGGAAGCAGCTGGGGTGGAAGCCCCACAGAGACCCCACTCCCTGGAATGCTTCTGGGCTGGCTGCACCCCCACCCTTGGTGCAGGTTTCTACAAGAAATTCAAGTGTGTCTGCGGCTGGATTCTGCCAGGCTCCCCTGAAACCTGCAAACAAGAGCCCACATGTCCTCGAGGGCAGCTTGCAAGAGAACGTGGGGCGAGGAGCATCTAGTGAAAACCCAGGATGAGTGCACGAGGTGCCCCCTCCCATCCTGGGCTTCACAGGGCAGCCTGTGGCCACCCCCATCGCCAGCAGGGCTGGGCAGGAGTGGGGAAACAAAGACTTTATTTTAAAGAAAAGATGGGCCAGGCATAGTGGTTCACGCCTGTGATCCCAGCACTTTCGGAGGCTGAGATGGGTGGATCACGAGGTCAGGAGTGCGAGACCAGTCTGGCCAACATGGTGAAACCCTGTCTCTACTAAAGATACAAAAAAAATTAGCCAGGCATGGTAGCACATGCCTGTAATCCCAGCTACTTGGGAGGCTGAGGCAGGAGAAGAGTTTGAATCCAGGAGGTGGAGGTTGCAGTGAACTGAGATCACTCCATTGTACTCCAGCATGGGCAACAGGGTAAGACTCTGTCTCAAAACAAAAAAAAAAAACCAGGTGCGGTGGCTCACGCCTGTAATCCCAGCACTTTTGGAGGCCAAGGTGGGAGAAACATTTGGGTTCAGGAGTTCGAGACCAGCCCGGACAACATGGCAAAACCCCATCTCTACTAAAAATACAAAAATTAGCTGGGTGTGGTGGGCGGGTGCCTGTAATCCCACCTACTCAGGAGGCTGAGGCAGGAGAATCGCCTGAACCTGGGAGGCGGAGGTTGCAGTGAGCAGAGATCATGCAATTGTACTCCAGCCTGGGCAACAGGGTGAGGACTCCGTCTCAAAAAAAAAAAAAAAAAAATAGGCTGGGCACGGTGACTCATGCCTGCAATCCCAGCACTTTGAGAGGCTGAGACGGGAGAAACATTTGGGGTCAGGAGTTCGAGACCAGCCCGGACAACATGGTGAAACCCTGTCTCTACTAAAAATACAAAAATTAGCCGGGTGTAGTGGCGGGCACCTGTAATCCCAGCTACTCAGGAGGCTGAGGCAGGAGAATCACCTGAACCTGGGAGGTGGAGGTTGCAGTGAGCAGAGATCGTGCCATCGCACTCCAGCATGGGTGACAAGAACAAGACTCTATCTCAAAATAAATAAATAAATAAATAAATAAATAAATAATAAGAGAGCAGGTATCACTGCTGAAAAATAATCCAGACAAATACCTTCCCTTCTGCACCTCAAATTTCTCAACTAATTCCTCTCTCTGTTCCCACTGGGAAAGTCCTTTCTTCTGTTATTTGCCCCAAGGCCCATGTTTGCCCAACAAGCAAATTGCATTTGTTAAGTAACATAAGCGTTCTCATTTTGGGTTACTGAAGGGCAGAGATGATGCCTGTTAACTCCTGTCAGCTCCCAGCAGACTGAACAGGCACAGTGGGCTGACACCATCCCACCCAAAGCAAAGAAATGTGGTGGAGGAAGCCTGGGGCGGCCTGGCCTGCAGTAAAGGTGCAGTGACCGGCAGGGACTGGGAGAGGCTGTGAATAGCACGGACCCAGCCCCCGCACCAGAGAGCCTTTGAAGGCTTGCTCCACCGAACCCCCAATTGGGAAATGCTGGGCTAAGCCAGTTGGATGGAGGTGCAGTTCTGACCATCCCTGTAGCCACTCCCACTTCCCCTGGACAGCAGGGTATCCAGGGACAACTCAGTGGCTATGGGATCACCCTGACTCCACCATTTAGTAGGCTGACCTTGGGGAGATGACTTCCCCTCTCTGAGCCCTTGGGTCCCAGGGTCTCCCTCCTGGGTTGGGAGTGCTCTGTAAGAGCCAAGTGTCTTTCATGTTGCTGTCACTTCTCTTTCAGGTCTCCTGACTTCCCACCATGTCATGCAATGATCATCTTGCTGGATTTCCGTGATGAGAGAGGGATGCTGTAGTATAGAATAAACATGGAAATGAGTCTTGGGAAATTCTGCTGGAGCCCCTCTGAGGAGTGGTCTGTGATGGGACAGAGGCCTTGGAAGGGGAGGGAGGAAGGCAGGTGTGGCTGCCCCTTAGGAGGCAGGCCGAGGGCACCCTGCAACCAGGGTGCATCCAAGCGTTCCCCAACCTTAATGTGCCTTGACTCGCTGTGGGGTCTCATTCAGATGCAGGTTCTGAGGGAGGAGACCTGGGCAGGGGCTCCCAGGTGAGATGGAGGCTGTGCCAGCTGGGACCACATTCTTTGTAGTAAGGGTGTCACGAATTCTTTTCACCCGCAGTGCCCATGCCTGAGCCTCTGGCTAGAGGGAAGTGGGCAGGCCGCTTGGTGTCTGCAGAGATGCCTCCAGAAAGGCCCGAGAGCCCCAGAATGCGTGTGCCAGGAAACACGAAGCAACATGAGGGTAAAATTACGTTTTTAACAAAAGAAAAGACCTCTCTGCCTTGTAGCGTGTAGACAGATTTCTATTCCCACCCCCACGCAGCCCCAGGGACCTGAAAGAAGGTGGTTTTCTGAGCACAGCCTTCCCTTGCTGAAGGGGGTGGATCCGCTCTTAAAAAGTTGCTTGTAAAATGAATTTTTCTATATCAAATGCTATTTTCCAGTGGCTTGTGTTTTAAGACCATGGTTTCATTCCCACTGAGAAATACCCAGCTCCAAGGCCTTGGTGTTCCGGATGCAGCAACCACGAAGGGGTGGGGGCTCAAGGGTGCAGCCCAACCCGTGTGTCCTTGTGTGGCAAAGCTGATGGGAGCTGGCACTAGGGTTTGGGATTCAAAGTCTGAATCCCAAGTGCTCCCCAAATGGGACTCATTGTAGGGAGGCGGGGATCCCACACTTTGAAGGCCGAGGGGCGAAGATCTGTGGTCGGGATTTGTTCGCAGGAGAATTGCTTGAACCCAGGAGGCAGAGGTTGCAGTGAGCCGAGATCGCGCCACTGCACTCCAGCCCAGGGAACAGCGCAAGACTCCGTCTCAAAATAATAAAATAATAATAATAATAATAATAATAATAATAATAAGATGGGAGGGACCAGAGGTGGCCCAGGGCAAACCAGCCCCTCAGCCCTAAAAGGAGCCAGGAGCTAGGGGCCCATCATGGCAGAGCAGCCATCTCATCCTTATATCTTATGCTCTAGATCAGACACTGGATATTATTATTATTATTATTATTATTATTATTATTATTTTATTATTATTTTTGAGACGGAGTCTCTCTCTGTCGCCCAGGCTGGAGTGCAATGGCGCCATCTCTGCTCACTGCAACCTCTGCCTCCCAGGTTCAAGCGATTCTCCTGCTTCAGCCTCTTCAGTAGCTGGGATTACAGTCACCTGCCACCACGCCCAGCTAACTTTTGTATTTTTAGTAGAGACAGGGTTTTGCTGCGTTGGCTGGGCTGGTCTCGAACTCCTGACCCCAAATGTTTCTCCTGCCTTGGCCTCCCAAAGTGCTGGGATTACAGACATGAGCCACCATGCCCGGCCAGACTCTGGATATTAGGCTGAGAGTATTTTTAGTTATTTTTATTTTTATTTATTTATTTAGAGACAGGGTCTTGTTCTGTTGTTCAAACTGGAGTATAGTGGCATGATCTTAGCTCACTGCAGCCTTTAATTTTAAAGATAGGGTCTCACCTTGTCACCCAGGAACCTTGAACTCCTGGGCTCAGGCAATCTTCCCGCCTTAGCCTCCCGAGTAGCTTGGACGACAGATATGTGCCACCATGCCTGGCTTTTGTTGTTGTTGTTGTTAGAGAAATGGTTTTACCATGTTGCCCAGCCAGGCTGGCCTCAAGTGATTCTCTTGCCTCAGTCTCCCAAAGTGCCTAGGATTACAGGCATGAGCCACTGGGCCTGGCCTATTTTTAGTTTTATATTGGGCACAATTGTTTAAAGTATTCAAGGAATCAGTTGCCATGACAGTTTGGCTCTGTGTCCCAAAGCGTGCTCTGAGGCTCTGACACCAGAGTTCCACAGTCAAAGGCCCCTGAGAAGTGCCATGTTAAGGGAACAGCTTCCTCGCCTGGAGGGGTCTATTTTAATATGCCAAGGAGCATGGGAATCTTGAACAGGAGACTGGAATCCACAGTCTGCCTCCATTCAACTGACCTTGGTTTTCCAGAGGAAAGCCTGGGATCAGCATTCCAAGGAACACACTTTGGGAACATAGTCCCTGGAAGCCTCTCATAACTAAAAGGTCTCTCTGTTTCTGTATTAGTTCCTTACCTACTGTGGAGTACAAATTATCCCAAACTTAGTGGCTTAAAACAGGCATTTTAGTATCTCAGTTTCTGTGGGTCAGGAATTCAGATGTGGCTTAACTGGCTGATCTGTCTTAAGGTTGCCATCAAGATGTCAACTGGGCCTGCGGTCATCTGAAGGCTTGACTGAGGATAGAGGATCTGTTTCCTAAATGGCTCACTGACATGGCTGACAAAAAGCCTTCAGCTCCATGCCATGCAGACTTCAGCAGGCTGCTTGAGTTTCCCCACAATATGGCGGCTGGCTTCTCAGAGTGAGTGATGCAAGAGAGTGAGACTGAAGCTGCAGTACCTTTTATGACCTAGCCTTGAACAGCACATGCAGTCATTTCCTCAGTATCCTATTGGTTATGCAGGCGAGCCTGATTCACTGTGGAAAGGTATGAATGCCAGGAGGTGGGAATCATTTGGGGACCATCTTGGAGGCCAACTGCTATAGTAACCATCACTTTGGTGCCAGGACAGATAACTTGCCTCATCCGCACGGTTGCTTTTTCTTACCATTTTTGTAGACATGAGTAACATTGGGAAGTGAACCTGTTAACCTGTGATATGAAGAGCAGAGGAAGAGACCAAGAATTTATCAGCCACACCAAGCCCTGGCAAACAGCGGTACTAATAAGCCAGCCTCCCTTCCTGGGTGCTCACTCTGCACCAGGTACCTCATGGGCCTCAGGGTGCTATGCAACCCCTGCCCCCATGCAGCAGGTTCCACTGACATTTTCAAGTCAGGCCACTCATGCCCATGAAATGCATGAAATGAGATTTTTTGTGATGTTGGTTACGGCAACACATGCGGCTCTGCCTGATGGAAGTTGAGACAAAATCGGTAACCTGAGTGAACCTGTGTGGAGAAGATTTGAGCAGAGAGTAAACTTAGGATGGATAAATGCCCACGATAAACAAATAATAAATAGATGAGATGAAATATTTATTTCATGTACAGGATGAGGATTAAATACGTTAACAAGATGAGGAGTCAGGGTGAGCCTGGGGAATCCCTGGTTTCGCTGGAGCCTCCTTGCTGGGAGAAGTGTCACATCTCCAGGCTGAGGCAGCGGCAGGGCTCCCTGGTTGGAAGGCCTAGTGGTGACACGTGGAACACCTGGTGGTGAGCCCCAAAATGCCTGTGTCCCAGGCCGACCCATACTGGTCATGAGCTGTGTGATCCAGGCAAGTGACTTCACGGGCCTCAGTTTCCCATCTGCAAAATGGGATGATAACAGCAAACTTCACCACTTGTGATGAGGATTCGGAGAGTGAATCCTTGGCCCAGCACAAGGCCTGTAAGGTGTTTCACATGGCAGAGTTGGTGGCAGGTCACCGAGGTGGTGGTGTCCCAGGTTGAAGGAACCTTTCTAGAAATTCCATTGCCTGGAAGGATCCAGTGACACACGGTGGACCCTGAGCCACAAAACAGACTGTAGTGACTGCTGGGGCTTCCCGCAGGGTGATCCCCGAGGAGGCTGGGAGGAACTCAGCCCTTTCTTCTGCTGGGGGCATGTGCAGGCACGGAGACTGCCCGGCCCCTTCCTGTCCTGTTGGGGCATGATTTTCAACAGAGGGAGGACTCTGGGCATGTTTTCCTTAGGAAGTCTCACCAGGCTGAGCAGGACTTAGAGGAAGTCCGGCTGTGTTTGCCGTCTCAACAAATAGACCAGGCCCTGTGAGAGGTAGAGAAAGGAAGGGAGATTTGGTGGGGGAGATTTTGGGGTCTTTCCTGTGGGTACCGAGGTTCCGGGCAGCTGGGGGTGCTGGCCTCCTATCCGGACATGCTCTGTGGGCATCTTGGCTGTAAATTCCAGGCCCCCCTGCCAGGGATTCCCTCTCTGAGTCTTCAACGAGAGTGAAACTCCATCTCAAAAATAAAATAAAATAAAAAAGCGAGGAGGCTGTGGGCCTAGATCTCCCAACTTCAGCACTCTGATTAATTGCTGCATTTATTGAGCTCCAGCTGTATGCAGGAGTGGTGTCCCAGAGATGGGAGGTGCTGACTCCAACCCAGGATGAAGAACCAGCCTGAGCCTGCTGATCCTATGTGGCCTGGGATGGCAGAATGGCCATGTGGGCTGCAGGACAGCCTAGAACCAGGCCCAGCTGCCATCTGAAACGTGTCCTGTTGGTGGCACTTTGGTGTGGTTCAGGTGTTCTGGTCTTAAGAGTCCATTCGGTTTGTACATGAAAATATGTTAGTGGCCTCTTTCCATTAAGGTTCTGTTTTTGTTTTTGTTTTCTTTTTTTTTTTTAGACGGAGTTTCGCTGTTGCGCAAGCTGGAGTGCAATGGCAAGAACTCTGCTTGCTGCAACCTCTGCCTCCCAGGTTCAAGCGATTCTCCTGCCTCAGCCTCCTGAGTAGCTGGGATTACAGGCATGTGCCACTATGCCTGGCTAATTTTTTATTTTTAGTAGAGACAGGGTTTCTTTATGTTGGTCAGGCTGGTCTTGAACTCCCGACCTCAGGTGATCTGTCCACCTCGGCCTCTCAAAGTGCTGGGATTACAGGTGTGAGCCACTGAGCCCAGACTTTTGTTGTTGTTGTTGTTGTTGTTGTTGTTGAGACGGAGTCTTGCTCTGTCGCCCAGGCTGGAATGCAGGGGCACAATCTCAGCTCACTGCAACCTCCACCTCCTAGGTTCAAGCGATTCTCCTGCCTCAGCCTCCCAAGTAGCTGGGACTACAGGTGCGCACCACCACACCAAGCTAATTTTTGTATTTTTAGTAGAATCGGGGTTTCACCATGTTGGCCAGGCTGGTCTCAGTCTCCTGACCTCGTGATCCACCCGCCTCGGCCTCCCAAAGTGCTAGGATTACAGGCGTGAGCCACCGCGCTCGGCCCAATGTTCTGTTTTTTATTCAAGGCGTCTTAGGGCTTGGACCTAAACTTGACCATATCATTCCACACACAAGCCCTTCCCTGGCTCCTCACTGACCTCAGATGACGGTCCATGCTGGGAGTGGCCTCAAGGCCTTCTGGGACCTGGCATGGGCCAAGCTCTCCCACCTGGGGCTTTCCTCCCCTTCCCCTCTCTCCTCCAGAAACACAGATTGAAACATCTAACATCTCTCTTCCCTCTAGAGCCTCACACTTGCTGCCTCCTCTGCCTGGAACTCTCTCCCTCTGCTCTCACAGGGCTCCCTAAGTGTTGCTTCCTCCAGGAAGCCCTCCCTGACGAGTTGAGCCACTTTAGTTTGTGCTCAGGCTCACCCTGCATGTCTTGGTTGCACTCATCACCGTAATGATCTAAAACACACGTCCGCTCATGAGACCCGCATCCCACCCCCGATGCTGGGTCCGCTCTTGGATTTTCATGCCTGCTGCCAGCACCCAGGGGGAGCTCCGGAAATGTCTGCTGGGTGAGTCATGAACGCGCAACCTGTTGATCCAGGTTGGTAATCAGTGGCCGGGCCTGCCAGCAAATCACCTGACCCGGTCACCCAGAGCCTGGGAAGGACTGCGGAGGCCGCCGCCCAGCTCCCTCCTTCCTCCGGCTGAAGGCTCTGACTGGAAGGAGCGAAGGGGTTAAGTGTTTCTGGCGGCCTCGTGCTGTGTCTGCTGCAGTTCCCCTTTCCGGGGCTGCAGCAACCCGAGGTTGGCGAGGAATGTTTGCAATGCAGAGCTAGGAGGAGGGCGGGCTGCTGGAGGTGGGGGCCGAGGCAGGCCCTCGGCCAGGCTCCCTAGTTGAGCAATGGCCCTGCTGGTTCCTGTAACTCGGACCCCTCCCGTCTTTTCCCGCCCTGCCGGCTTCCTCCACCCCGGCTCGGCTGCCTGCCGGGCAGTGGGGGTGGCCTGCACTCGGCTGCAGAGGGAGGTGGAGGGACAGAGGTCCAGATAGCCTGGAGGTCAAGAGTGAAAGAGGGGCTCCCTAAGAGACAGGGCAGGGGTGCAGTCGGCTCAGCCACCCCAGCCCAGAGAAGCGGGGCCTTTTCCAAAGTCACACAGCGAGACACCAGTGAATTGGGCCACAGCTCTGGGTCTGGCCTCTTTAGTTCCCATAACTCTAGGCTGCAACTCCCACACACAGCAGGGAGGTCACATTGCCACTCAGCTGGGAAGTTTTGAACCACAGGGGACCCTCTCCCAGTGAAAGGCAAAGACCCCCGACCCCAGTGCCCTGGCTTGGCCTCTTCACCTAATCCCCACGGTGTCAGGGAGGACAGTGCACCCACTGGTCTAGGTGCACCCCACCATCCTGCCATTAACTCCCCAGCACTGCCCACTGCAGTGGCAGTCTTGGGGACCTTGGTCACCTCTGTTCCTCGCTTCCGGGAGTATGAAGTAAATGAATGAAGGCCAAACTTGAGCTGGTTCTCAAAAACCCTCTCTCCCCTCTTCCTCCGGGTCTTTTCAAGGAAGGACCAAACCGGCACGGTGGCTCGTGCCTATAATCCCGGCACTTTGGGAGGCTGAGGTGGGTGGATCACCTGAGGTCAGGAGTTCGAGACCAGCTTGGCCAACATAGTGAAACCCCGTTTCTACTAAAAATACGAAAAATTAGCTGGGCATGGTGGCGGGCGCCTGTAATCCCAGCCACTCAGGAGGCTGAGGCAGGAGACTCACTTGAACCCAGGAGCTGGAGGTTGCAGTGAGCTGAGATCACGCCATTGCACTCCCGCGTGGGCAACAAGAGCAAAACTCTGTCTCAAAAAAAAAAAAAGAAAAAAAAGGAAGGACCTTCATGAGTACCAAATATTCATGTGGGCTCAGATGCAAAACTCAGCCCTTTCTTCACAAGCACCCCCCTCCTTTGAGGGGAAGCTGTGTCCCCTGATACTGTGTGGGATAAGCTCATCCCTCTGCCGGCAGTATTTCCTCTCTGGGGGACCTCTGAGGAGGTGGCCTTGCAGTTGGGCACACCTGGCTTGAATCCCACCACCTTCAAGCTTCCTGGCTTTGCCACACCTCTCTGAGCCTGGGTTTCCTCATCTGTGCCGTGGAATTCAGAGAGGCCCCAGTCTCACTCGGCTGAGGCTCAGGGCCAGTTGCCTTTTCCTGGCCCCAGAGATGTATGGTCAGTTTGGGGGTATGCCCCCATCCCTGCTCTGGGCTTTGCCTAAGACAGGCTGTGGGCAGCCCTCAGAGGCGCCAGCTTGGCCACACCTGGCTGGAATCAGCGGGTGGGTGAGAGCACACAGCAGGGACCCAGTGCCCTCTAGAACACAGCTAGCAGTTCCCGTGAAAATCAAAACACCCCATTTTACAGGTAAGGAGGCTCTGGGAGGAGTGGCTTGCCACACCATGCAGATATGAAGAGGGATATTCACCAAGAAAAACATACCAATAACACCAAGGGCCCTCCTACCACTATCGCTGTTCCACCACTATTTATTGAGCACTTACTATATGCCAGGCAATGAGCCAAGTGCTTTACAAGGCTGACCTATTTCAATCCAACAACATACCGAAGAGAGAGGCATATTGATCCCCCTTTTACGGGAAACAGTGAGGTTAACGCTTTTCCCAAGATCACACAGCTCTTGGGGAGTGGAGCCTGATTGAATTTAGGCCGCCTGCCTCCAGAGCTTGTGTTCTTGGCCATCCTTCTCCGCACCTGGCTGTGCGACCCGGGCTCTGCCTAGAGGAGCCCAGTGATCTTGGGTTAGTCCCTTAAGCCCCAGAGTAGCAACAGAGAAAGGAAATATCTTCAGCACCCAGTGAGGGGGGGCTCAGAGAGGGGACCCCTCTTACTTCAGGGCACACAGCCGGCTGAGCCAGGACCCACCACACTCACTCCCCGGCCCCTGGCTCCCAGGAGGTGGCTCCTCCATGGCCGGGAAGGCCCCCCACGGCTGCTCCCGCAGGCAGATGGACAGACGATGGCCCCCTCCCACGGCCTGCGGGCTGTGTGGCATCGCCACCTCCACCCGAGCAGGCTGCCTTTAAGAAACCAGAAGATTGATTTCCTGGCAGGCTACGCCGAGGAGCCCGTCCAAATGGTTTGCATGTCTGCATTTTTTACTGCTCCGTTTAATATGTATGCAAATGCCGGCCGGCTGCGCCCGCCGCGCGGCTGCACAGTCACACGCGGCGCCCCATTAAAGCGGCCGTCCCGGGCGCGCGCCTCATTCGAGGCGACGGGCTCCGGGCCCTGATAGATGGGGTGCGGGGACGGAGACAAATGACGGCCTTTGTAATTTCTTTCTCTCTTTTGCCGGGGGAGGGGGAACTCGCAGAGGAGATTTAAATATATGCAAAATTGTTTGCGGGCTGGGGGTGGGGCGGAAACCTGAAAGGGGCGGGGGGGAGAGGAGCCGGTGTGTTCCTGGTGGGAGTCGGGCTGGAGGCTGGAGGGGAGCGGGGCCCCCACAGTCACCTTCTGGCGGAGACAGCCGAGCGAGCCGCTCTGCTCCTGATAAGCAGGCCCGGTCCTCTGGGAAGCGTGGGCTTCAGCCGCAGAGAAAAGGAAAATGCTGGTTATTTTCGGCCCCGTTACACGCGGGAAGCCGGGGATGGTGGTTTTTCCCCCATCGCACCACCGCTTTCTTTTCTTGGGCTTCCAGGGCTTATAACTTAATTGGTTTGGTGTCATTTAAGTTTCACATTAGCCCATGAAGTGGGTCCCGGGTTCACACCCATTGTGCAGATGGGGAAACTGAGGTTTGCGGGAGTGAAGTCCCTTGGGGAGGGTTGCAGAGAGAGTGGGTAGGGATTGGGTCCCTCCAGAGCCCTGTCTTTGACCCCCGCGGTCCTCTGCTCTCTCTCTGGCTCTCAGCGGTGGGGTGTCCGCGTGCCTGCCTGTTCCCCAAATCTGCCCGGACTTGCCCCATACCACGAGCCAGCCCTCTTCTCCTGCCTGCCCCCACGCGCGCCAGGTGACACAGGCCCACAGCCCAGCGAGCTGGGGGACTGAGCCTCACATTTTCCAAATATTGCTTAAGCCTAAAATCCGAGGTGCTGGTTTTAAAGGAATCTTTCCTAATTTGTCAGGATTTTAGGCCACATGGCAGCTGGCGGCAGAAACATTTCTGAGAGGAGGCTCCAGCCTCAAGAGAGACCCACCGTGGAGCAGACCACTCAGACCCACTGGAGACCCAGAGTTACACACTGCTGTGTCCGTGCGTGCTTGGGTGTGTCGTGTCATTGTGAGTGTGCTGGTTTGTGTGCACCAGTGGGAGTAGGGGAGTGTATATTAGTGCGTGTGTAAGTTTCAGTGTGTATGTGTTAGTGTGTTACAGGAAAGGGGTCCTGATCCAGACCCCAAGAGAGGGTTCTTGGATCTCGCGCAAGAAAGAATTCAGGATGAGTCCACAGTGAAAAGCAAAAGCCAGTTTATTAAGAAAGTACAAGGGATTGGGCACGGTGGCTCACGCCTGTAATCCCAGCACTCTAGGAGGCCGAGGAGGGCAGATCATCTGAGGTCAGGAGTTTGAGACCAGCCTGGCCAACATATAGTGAAACCCTGTCTCTACTAAAAAAAAAAAAAAAATTAGCTGGGTGTAGTGGCACGTTTGTAGTCTCAGCTACTTGGGAAGCTGAGGCAGGAGAATCGCTTGAACCTGGGAGGCGGAGGTTGCGGTGAGCTGAGATCGCACCACTCCAGCCTTGGCAGAGCAAGACTCCATCTCAAAAAAAAAAAAAAAAAAAAGGGTAGCGGTAAAAAGACAGCTACTCCGTAGACAGAGTAGGACGTTCCCGAAAGTAAGAGGAGGAACGAGGATCGCATCCACCCTAGGGTACAATGCTTGTATATATGGAGAGATTTGCTCTGCTACAAGGGTTTGTGATAAAGGATTAATTTTCTTAGTTACTATATTTTGCAAGAATCGATATTATTATCTTTCAAGCAAAATTAGGAATGCCTTCGTTCTCCAGATATGGGGATATCTGGACACTCTCCCAAGTCCAGGTCTGTTTTAGTGAACATTATTGATTTGTTCCCTTAACCATAAACATCTAGGGGCTCGGAATACCTACCTTTCTGGTAATGCAGCCCAGCGGGTCCCAGCCTCGTTTTCCAGCCCTCACTCAAAATGGAGTCACTCTGGTTCGAACGCCTCTGACAAGGGTGTACCTACGTGTCAGGGTGAGTATGGGGCTGTATGTACACACGTGTCAGTGTGTACACGTGTCAGTGCGCATGTATGAATGTGTGTTGTCCTTGGCTGGCAGGCAGCTGGAATGTGAATTTCCCTGAGGGTTTCCACTGCCCTGTGGTTCAGGCTGGGGCCGTCCCCGCTCTCCCCTGGCCCCAGAGCTGCCCCACTAGGCAGGGAAAGCCTCTGGAATGAGGGAACAGGATATGGCTCCATGAGGCCCCCACAAGCCAGAGGCACCCCTGAGCTTTGCATAGATGGGAAGGACTTGGATTGCGGGGCCCGGGCTGGAGCCTGGGAATCCTGAGCCGGAAGTGAGGGGCGCACACAGCCGTCTAGAGAAGCCCTCTGCGTGTGCGTGTGTGTGTCCCTCCAGATCTGTGCATGTTGAGTCACTTGGAAGTGGCTCTTCTCATGTAAATGTCTTCAGGATGAAGGGAAGTCCGTCTGGTGTCTGGACTTGAGCTTCTCCGGGGGCAGAACCTGGGCTGTGGGGGCTGCTATTTGGGAATCGCCCTCCTTGCCGCCCCCTGGGCCAGTGCCCTGAGGACACTGGAGGGGTCCTTGAGCCCTAGTGGGGGGTAGGGTGTGTGTGTGTGTGAGACAGCGCCAGAGAGAGAGTGTCTGTGAGCAGGGGTGTATGTAAATGTGTGTGAGGATGTGTATATGTGCATTGGTGTGTGTGAGTTGTGTATGTGTGAAGTTGTGTTGGGGGTGAGGGTGTGTGTGAGTTGGTGTGAGGGTGTGTGAGTTGGTGTGAGGGTGTGTGAGCAGGTGTGTGTGAGTTGTGAGGTTGCGTTGGGAGTGAGGGTGTGTGCGTGTGAGTTGGTGTGTGGGTGTGTGTGCATGTGAGTTGGTGTGTGAGTTGTGTATGTGTGAGGTTGTGTTGGGTGGGGGTGAGGGTGTGTGCATGGGTCTGTGAGTTGTGTATGAGGGAGGATGTGTGCAGGGGAGTTGGTGTGTGTGAGTGAGAGTGTGTGAGGATGTGTGAAAGTGTGTGGGTGTGAGTTGGTGTGTGTGCATTGTATATGTGTAAGGTTGTGTTGGGGGTGAGGGTGTGTGAGTTGGTGTGTGTTGTGTATGTGTAAGGGTGTGAGTGTGAGTTGGTGTGTATTTGAGTTAGTGTGTGTTGGTGTGCATGTGAGTTGGTGTGTGTTTGAGTTAGTGTGTGTTGGTGTGCATGTGAGTTGGTGTGTGTGAGTTGGTGTGTGTTGTGTGAGTTACTTGTGTGTGTGAGTTGGTATGTGTTAGTGTGAGTTGTGTATGTGTGAGTTGGTGTGTATGTGAGTTGGTGTGTGTGTGAGTCCGTGTGTGAGTTGGTGTGTGAGTTGGCAGGTATGTGAGTTGGTGTGTGAGTTGCGTATGTGTGAGTTTGTGTATGTGTGAGTTGGTATGCGTGAGTTGGTGTGTGAGTTGGTGTGTATGTGAGTCAGTGTGTGAGTTGTGTATGTGTGAGTTGGTGTGTATGAGTTGATGTGTGAGTTGGTGTGCATGTGAGTTGGTGTGTGTGTGAGTCCGTG